>NW_020682648.1:879-1164 GCF_002925995.2 Terrapene triunguis
AAAAAAAAAAAGAAAAAAAGCGGCCGGAGCGCTGCCGAAGCGCCCGGGGCAGTGGTCAACTGGGGCCCCCCCGCACCTCCCTGACGGTCTCCCCAGCAGAAGGTGAGGAGGGGGCAGGGGAAGCCCCCAGCGCTCCAACCCATCCCTGGCAGAAGCGCAGGGGGTGGCGGGGGAAGCCCGAGCACTGGGACCCCTCCCCACTGCGGCCCCAGGAGGCAGCCTCACAGCTTGGGGGGTTGGGGGGGGCACTCCCCACTGCGGCCTCAGGCTGTGACTGGGGGACAG
>NW_020682648.1:1264-1554 GCF_002925995.2 Terrapene triunguis
CGGGGCAGAATGGGGGGCGGGCTAGCAGGTGGAAGGGACGGGGGGGGCACTTGCTTTGTCCCAGGGCCCCAGGAAACCTTAATCTGCCTCTGGCCCTGAAGTGTTGCACCAAATCGCCCCAAACATTGAGAGGCTCAGGGCCAAATCGCCAGCTTGACAGCCCCTATTAGCCTCGCTGTCCAAGTAACACCTGAGGGCTCTACAAATCTAACCACGCTGCCCTTGCTGAGATGCAGGACACCCCTACCAGCATCAGTGACTCAGGCACAAACTTACCCCCCCCCCCCCCC
>NW_020682649.1:0-2419 GCF_002925995.2 Terrapene triunguis
GCCAGTGGGAGCCGTGATCGGCTGGACCTGCGGACGCGGCAGGTAAACAAACCGGCCCGGCCCGCCAGGGGCTTTCCTTACACAAGCGGCGGAACAAGTTTGGGAAACACTGCTCTAATTAATGTCTTTCTGTCTTTCATGATAAGCCATGGAAAACCTAACGCCAGAAAACAATACAATCCCAGCTCTACTGGTACAAAATTCCTCAGAGACCCTTCCATCTGTGGAGGCACATCTCCCACCAGTAATTTCCTCCAAGAGGGACTATGTAACTCAATAAATATCACAAATGCAACTATTAGGGAACCTCAATGATTTCAGTGACTTTGGGTTTTTTATTGGCTGGTTTATTTAAAAAAAAATCAGCCAGAAATAGCCACTCCAATTTTTCTGCAGCAGCTTTGACCCTTAGCAAAACCTATAAAATTTCCAGTGAAATGTGAAAACTGATATTCCATGAAAGGGAACAAAATCTGATGAATTCTGTGAAAACGGTCCATTTCACTTCATTCAGAGGGTAAAGGTCAAGTGGCTGGGAGAGGTAGTGGGGGTTAGAAGTCTGGTGGGCGAAGGGGGCAGCAGCAGAGAAAAGCAGTGTTAAGGAGTTAAGGAGTTTCACTTTATTAATTTTATTATTATTTTTATTAGAGCATAAGCTTTCGTGGGCTACAGCCCACTTCTTTGGATGCATCTATTATGCTGTAATAAATTTGTTAGTCTCTAAGGTGCCACAAGTACTCCTGTTCTTTTTGCAGATACAGACTAACACGGCTGCTACTCTGAAACCTGTCATTATTATTTTTGTTTCATTTTCTTCTTGTCTGGTCACAAAAGCAACAGAGGCAGGGAGAGAATCCCCCAGGCACCTTAACTAACAGCTGGTGGGAGGAACTAACTCCCAGAGAGCCTTGACCAATTTTGAACTGCTGTCCGCCATAGGTACCTCGGATGTGAACCATGAAGGTCCTTAGGCTCCTAAATCCCATAGTTAGGCACCACGGTGATTCACAAACTCCCACTCAGCTGTCACTTAACACAGCAGGTGCCTAAATTCAGAGCGCCCCTAAGTTTTTGCCTCTGGACAAGCACTCTGTAGCCTCACTTTAGGCATCTGGATGCCCATCTCCCACCTGATCAACAGAGCCATTCACAAATTGAGAAAATTAAGTGTTCGGCATGGGCAAAGACAGTGGCATCATGGGATTTTTTAAAATTTTTGAACCTATCTGCCTTCCTCCAATGCAGAAAATTCTTGAATGCCCACTGCTGAGTGGCAAAGGACCAAGGGATACCCTCTGAGAAATGCCACATGCTTAGCCCACAGCAAGGCACTGCCATGTGTACACAATGATGTGAACTGAAAGAAGGAACAAGTGTCCCATGTGTGTGCATGCTATTATGATGGCTTACGTTCTGTGAATTAAATAACATACGTACATCAAATCAATCCAGTTCAACACATACACATACACACACACCCCTGTGTTGACAAGCCCTATGTCAGGTTCAGGGACCTGATCCAATTGTTTAGAGCCACCTTCCCTGAAGAACAGAGCCCTGAACTGTAGAATAGCATTCCACTGTAACTCGCAAAGGAGAAAGGTGCATGCTAGCAAATGTTCTCAACAGAACAATGAGACGTAGGAGCCTTTAGCTAGTATAGACTCTGTTAGCAAACATCTTCTCTTGTGGTAGGTTCACAGGTAAATCCCGGCTCCAAGATCTGTCTCTCCTGTTTTTCCTTCCAGCCTTTCCAGCCCTCCTGGGCACAGGAAGAGATGGAATGGTTTAAAAGGCCAGCGCTCTGTGGTGAGTGCTTGACCACTTGCTGGTTTGTTTGAATAGAAGTAGGTACACAGAAGTCACTGTTTCCAGGGCGGGCAAGACGGACGGATAGCTCAGTGGTTTGAGTATTGGCCTACTAAACCCAGGGTTGTGAGTTCAATCCTTGAGGGGGCCACTTAGGGATCTGGGGCAAAATCAGTACTTGGTCCTGCTAGTGAAGGCAGGGGGCTGGACTCAATGACCTTTCAAGGTCCCTTCCAGTTCTAGGAGATAGGATATCTCCTATAATTTATTTAATAAATCAGCCATCCCTCCTCAGGCCGTGGAGTTGGGCCTGCCTGGTCAGTACTTGGCAAAGAAAAAGGCATTGCAGGAAGTGGTATAGATAATTCAGTATTAAGTGTCAGTGTGTTTAACACCTTACAAGATACAGATCCTGCCCCCAGGAGCTTGCAGTATAAAAGACAAGCAAAGATTAGACAAAAATCACATTTGCAGATCCAGAAGATGGACATTACTTAATATGGTGGGGTCTCTATATAAGGAATAGAGCTGTTTAGATTATTCATTACAAAAATATTCAAAGCAAATTTAGACCATTTTTGTGTTTGGGAGTCATTCATAAACTTATCCT
>NW_020682650.1:0-380 GCF_002925995.2 Terrapene triunguis
TCTATCTATCCCTCCCTCCCTTCCAGCCATTCTCTCCTATTGCACCCAAATCCCCTGTTTTATTCCAATCCCTGGTCATGGTGATTGTTTTTGTCAGTGTCTCTTGTTCTGTCTGGGGTGACTTAGAGCCGTGGCTCTCAACCTTTCCAGACCACTGTGCCCCTTTCAGGAGTCTGCTTTGTCTTACGTACCCCCAAGTTTCACCTCATTTCAAAACTACTTGCTTACAAAATCAGACATAAAATACAGAAGTGTCACAACACACTGTTACTGACAAATTGCTGACTTTCTCATTGTTACCATATGTGATAAATGATGGGGAGGGGGAGCTCCCTTTTATGGACACTCAGCCAGCCACTTAGCTATAAAGTCCCTCTTGG
>NW_020682650.1:390-7841 GCF_002925995.2 Terrapene triunguis
CGTGGCTGGGGTATTGCTGAATGTTTAGAGTCGGGGATCGGACAGTGGAGAGTGGGATGGATGGGATTGTCCCTGCTAACTTCCCCTCAACAAATAAATGATTGCTTGGGGATGAGTGATGTGGGGGGAGGGATAGCTCAGTGGTTTGCACATTGGCCTATTAAACCCAGGGTTGTGACTTCAATCCTTGAGGGGGCCATTTAGGGATTTGAGGCAAAAATCTGTCTGTGGATTAGTCCTGCTTTGAGTAGGGGGTTGGACTAGATGACCTCCTGAGGTCTCTTCCAACCCTGATATTCTATGATAATCCAGAGCCAATTGGCTTGTGTTAGGAGTGGGTAGCCTGGCTCTCTTGTTTCTACAGTCTCCACCCTCAGCTCTGCACACATTGCAGTGGAGTTACTCCTGGTTTAACCCACTGGCCCTGACAGCAGAATCAGGTCTGATGAAGTCCCACCAGCATGAAGTGAGCTCAGACTCAGGCTCACCATTTGTACAGGGCTCCGGGAGCCAGGTCCTGCTGAACCCCAGACCACAAAGCCAGCCTGTTGGTGACCTACTTGTGGCACTGTGCCCTCAAATTCTCTATAGAGATATTGTTATGGTATGATTGATTGTGGCATAACAATGATGTGCCTTATGCAAGATAAGGCATGTGAGAGGTCATTGGAAAGGTTATGATTTACAGAATACGAGTATCCAGTTTGTAGGCATGTATCATTTTGGTATCTGAAGTTAGGAATATTGTCTATGCATCTATTACAAATGTGTTTACACCTGGGGAATGCCCACTAGAAGAATGCAATTAGTCTAGATGGCTCATTGGGAAGGGTCATTAAGGAGAACAATAGGTCTTAGAAGAGGTTAATCTCCCACCAGGAAGCCTTCCTGGGGACTCTGCAAACAGGCTTTGTCTTATGGCTGCAGAGACATGTGACCAAGTCACATGGTACTGGACTCCATGATAATACTAGTGTTTTTCCACTGACTGGGGGCGGGAATCAAACTGAGAGACAAAGGATTCCCGCCATATGCAAAGACTATTTAAGGCAGGGGAGTGACATTATCGTGGTCCGTTCTTCATTGACTCCCCGCCCAAGAAAGAGGACGGCTGGAAACACCTGAGAACAAAAAAGACTGGACTAGGGGAGAAGGGCAGAGCCCAGGCTGGAGGGTTGTCTGGCCTCTGAAAGAAATATCTGGGGTTTTAAGCAGCAAGCAAGTGCAGCCTGCCTTCAAGAATCTCTGCAATCTGCCTAAAGCAACATTTAGGGTGAGAATTTGCTACTTATAACCAGTTTCTTTAGTATATTAAGTTTAGATTGCATGTTTGTTTATTTGCTAGGTAATCTGCTTTGATTTGTTTGCTATTCCTAATAATCACTTTAAATCTATCTTTTGTAGTTAATAAACTTGTTTTGTTTTGTCTAAAACCTGTGCGTGTGAAAATCATAACCTGGAGCAGAAAGCTGTGTATATCCCTCTCCACATTGAGGGAGGGGTGAATTTCATGAGCTTGTGCTGTCCAGTTCTCTGTGCAGCGCAAGATGGTACAATTTTGGGTTTACCCTCTAGAGGGCAGTGTGCACTTGAGAGCTAAGCAATTCCTTAGCTGAGCCTCGCCATGCAGAGCTGATTTCAGGGTCTGTGGGTCCCTACCTGTGTGCTGGTGAAAGTGTGAGACTGGGAGCGTGTTTACAGCTTGTCACAGCATTACAGGCTGAAGGGGAACCCAGGCTGGTGGGTCAGGTGGGCTCAGTGGTGCCCAGGGGTGAAAGTAAGTTAAAGGACTTACTGGTACACCGGAGTCCTGAGCGGGGGCGTGGCCTGAGCTGGAAGAGGCGTGGCCTTTCAAGATTTAAAGGCCCTGGGGCTCCAGCTGTGGCTGGGAGCCTCAAGGCCTTTAAATCACCCCGAGCTACCAGCTGCAGAGGTAGCTGGGAGCCCCGGGGCTCAGGGGCGAATTAAAGGGCCTGGGGATCCCCGCAGCAGCCGGCGCTCCGGGCCCTTTAAATCCCCACCCAAGCCTGGCTGCCCGGAGCTCCGGGCCCTTTAAATCCCCACCCGAGCCCGGCTGCCAGAGCTCCAGCGGCGCTTTAAAGGGCCCGGGGCTCCCCGCAGTGGCTGGAGCCCTGGGCCCTTTAAATCACCTCCACGGAAGCCGGTCTGGTCCGGCACGGCTTACTGGCTCTTGCCGGTACGCTCTACCAGACCGGACCGGCTTACTTTCACCCCTGGTGGTGCCCCAGTTCCAGGCGGCACCCCAAAGGTGGGGGGGAACCCATCACACCAGTCTAATAGGATTCACTGGTGGTTTAGCTTCTGTGCCATCCAGCAGGTGGCTGGGACTCCCTCGTGCCCATTGATCTCGCGGCATTAGGGTGGCTGCTGGGGGCTGTGGCAGCTGGCAAAGTTTAGAGCAGCTGTCTGGTGTCCCACAATCAGGGACCTGCAAAGGTGTCAGAAAAAACGATGCAGCCCCGCATGCTCCTCAGCTGCAAACTGGGGGTCTGGGCCATATTTAGCGTGGCAAGATAATCCAAGAGTAGCGAGTTCCTTCCCAAATCCACTCTGATGCCGGTCAAACGCTGATCCTGAGGGGGGAGGAATTCCCTCCCCCTCGCTCACGTTCCCAAAATGATCACCTCCAAGCATCCGGACGTCTGGGAACGGTTAACGATGGCCCGCTGTGACCCAGCCCCCCAGAGCCTGGCCATCCTGTGAACTGCCTCCAGTCTATTAGCCCACTGAGCAACAACATCCAGTGTAGCGTGAGTATCACGCAAGTTCTTTGCCTCACTCGTCTTTAAGCTCAGAAGGCCAGATCCTCAGCTGGTGTAACTCAATTGACTTCAGTGGGGCTGATTGACGCCAGCCGAGGATGTGACCCAGGGTCTTTTCAATGCTTACATCATGCGCTGGGCTCGGGGCTGGGCCACAATTGTCTGCGTTTTATCCCTCACAAGGGCACATTTTCAGCTCCGTGTTCCATCGTTTGAGACAGTCGTCGGCTTCAACTACAGACACCTGGGCATTTGCTGCAGCCTCTTCGCTTCCCAGGCAGGTTGAGAACGCCACGAATTTTATGATCAGTGCTGTGATGATTATTAGCATTGTGGTAACTCACAGGAGTCCTTGTTATGGACCGCATGGCGCTAGGCACTATACAAACACAGGTTACAAAAAGCCAGTTCCTGCTCTAAGGAGCTTGCCGTCTAAGGCCAGGTCTACATTACAGCCCTATATTGGTATTGCCACGTCGCTCAAGGGTGTGAAAAATCCATACACCTGAGCAACCTAACCCCCATGTAGACAGCACCAGGGCTGGATGAACCACCCCAAGGCCCCGCCCAAAGCCTCTTCCCCCCGAAGGCCCCACCTGCTGCTTGCATGGGGGAAGGAGGGGGTGGATAGCAGGGGGCAGAGAGGAGTGAGTGGCAGGTGGGGCCTCGGGGGGGGCACAGGCCAAGCAGGAGCAGGGCCTCGGCCTGGGCTGTGGTCTCAGCACACTGGCAGCCCAACCTATATCAGGTGTTTTGTATGTATCCCAGCAGGGAGGGTTTTAAGGACGGATGTGAAGGAAGTCAGTGAGTTTTGCAGATATTTATGGGGGGCTCCACCCAAGGGACAGCCCAGGAGAAAGCACAAAGGTACTTGTTGGAAAATTACCAAGCGGGCTATGAAGGCTGGCGGCGCTGCCAGGGAGGAGGCAGGCGTCATCCATACGCCGAGGCATTGCTGGAACATACGCACATCTCTTATCAGTTCCAGACACGCTGCAGCAGAACAGAATGGTGACGGCTTCTCTCATTTGCTTCCTGCTCAGGGGCAAAAGGGAAGTTCACAGGATTGATAAAACCTGGGGTCCTGGGCTAAGTTCCTTGTAACCTGTGCAGCAGGCTTTCAAGGGCCATGCAGGTGGGGAGAGGCGCCCCTGCCCGACCCAGCCCAGCCACGCCGGAGCTGTGGCGGCCCGGGAGAGGGGCCTCTCACCCAGCCCTGAGCTGCTGCAGTGAGAGAGGGCTGGGGGGAGTCCTCTCTCCCCACCACAGCCCCAGGGCAGCCTGCACCCCAAGCCCCTCATCCCTGGCCCCACCCCAGAGCCTGCACCCCACACATCCCAACCCCTTGCCCTAGCCCTGAGCCCCCTCCCACACTCCGAACCCCTCATCCCCAGCCCCACTCCAGAGCCCGCACCCCCAGGCAGAGCCCTCACCCCCCCCCCGCACCTCCACCCTCTGCCCCAGCCCTGAGCCCCCCTCCCACACTTCAAACCCCTCAGCCCCACCCCCACCACACGTCACCTCCATATTGGTGCACATCCCAAAATTCATTCCACACATGGATGTAAAAAATGAGAGGGAACACTGGAGTGCTGGGTCACACATGGCCTATTTCTAATTGCTCATCAACACAGTCCAAAAGGCGAGACAACACCTCATTGTCAACAAACACTTTCCCACCATTTGTTCTTTCAACCACAATGGGTGCGGGTCTGCTCCAGGGGCAACCCATGGTCTCAGACTGCAAGCGCTTTAGGGCAGGAACTGGCTTTTTGTTCTGTGTTTGTACAGTGCCCAGTCCGTGCCTGGTCTGTGAGGAGTGCTCCTATGAGTTAGCACAATACTGCCGTCCACAGCCAGCTGATCCTCATAAGCAAAGTCCTGTAGGCATAAATGATTGTCAGCTGGTTTGGATTTGCTGAAATTGCGCATTATGGCCCTGGTGCAACAAGAGACTTTAGCAAGTACATAACGTTAAGCAGATGAGTAGTCCCATTAACTTCAGTAGGATCACTCAGTCCTGCGCTTGTTCTGAATCAGGGCCTCGTTACATTCAAGTGGTACGAGATGGCCATACCTCTCCACTCCGTCCCAAATGTCTGTGCTCTTCCATTCAGCATATGCACATCTGACCCTCTCCCATATATTCTTTGTTGTCTGATCTTCTTTGTCCTCTCCGATACATAGATAGCCAACCTGTTCCATACACGCTGTGCAGCCTGGTATATCATTGTTATTAAGAATATTTATAGGTGCCCATGATGCAGTGGCAGGGAAAATATTATTTTAATACCAAAAACACTACCAGGCTGTACCACTATTGAGGTCAATGGGAACAGGTACAATAGTAAACCCTACATCTGGGAGTACATGGCCATAAGCCCCTATGCTGCAAACAATAACCAATGAGCAAGGCCGGCTTTAGGACCTGCGGGGCCCGATTTGAATACCCGGCGGCGGTCCGGGTCTTTGGCGGCACTTCGGCGGCGGGGGGTCCGCTCCGCGTCTTCCGCGGCACCGAAGGACCCCCCGCCGCCAAAATGCCACTGAAGATCCAGAGCGGACCCCCCGCCACTGAAGTGCCGCCGAAGACCCAAAGCAGACCCCCCGCTGCCGAAGTGCCGCCGAAGACCCGGAGCAGACCGCCGCCGGGGCCCTCTTCGGTGCAGGGCCCGATTCCGGGGAATCGGGGAAATCGTCCTAAAGCCGGCCCTGCCAATGAGCATCCACATATGGATAAGTCAGGCATGTGCATGTTTGGCTCAGGGCCTTAATGAACAAGAATCAATACTAAATAAAAGTCGCTGCCAAATAAATGAATTAATACAAATCAATGTTGATTGAAGAGGACTATTAAATACTGAATAAATAAGTGAATACTCCATGCAATGCACAACCTGTGGAACTCCTTGCCAGGGGATGTTGTGAAGGCCAAAAGTATAACAGGGTTCAAAAAAGAACTAGATCAGTTCATGGAGGATAGGTCCATTAATGGCTATTAGCCAAGACAGTTTGGGACCATTGACCCTATGCGCCAGTTGTCCCTAAAGCTCCGACTGGCAGAAGCTGGGACTGGATGACAGGAGATGGATCATTTGATAATTACCCTGTTCTGTTCGGTCCCTCTGAAGCAGGTGGCACTGATCACTATTGGAAGAGAGGACAGTGGACTAGGACCATTAGCCTGACCCAGTATGGCTGTTTAATAAAAAGCAAGGCTCCAGTCCTGTAATGCACTTCAAATGAGCACAGCCCCTGAGCCATGGGAATGCGTCAGAATGCAAAGGGGGTCACCTGCGTGGGGTTTATTGCAAGACGAGGGTCTTGATGAATTTAATAAAAATCAATATTTGTTAAAAATTACTGAGAAATTAATAAAGAGCAATACTTTTAAAAGTATTGATGGTAAAGAAATGAATATAAATTAATACTGAACACAATTAGTGCAAGATCAGTACAAGAATAAGAATTAGTGCTGATTAAACATTAATGATCATTAAGGCTGCGAGTCTGTCACGGAAGCCACGGATTCTGTGACTTTCCATGACTTCTGCAGTGGCAGGTGCTGGCTCAGGGGCTGCCCGAGCCAGGCAGCCCCTGGGCCAGCAGCAGCAGTTTGGGTGTGTGGGAGAGGGCTCAGGGCTAGGGGCAGGGGGTTGGAGGGTGTGTGTGGGGGTGCTTACCTTGGGGTGGGGGGGCTCCCCGGCTCCCACTGGCATGGCCCTGCAGCTCCTAGGTGGAGGGGCCAGGGGGCTCCGAGCGCTTCCTGCGTCCACAGGCCCCGCCCCTGCAGCTCCCATTAGCTGCGGTTCCCGGCCAATGGGAGCTGCGCAGCCGGCGCTTGTGGTGGGGGCAGCGCGCAGAGCCCCCTGGCACCTCCGCCGCCTAGGAGCTGCAGGGACACATGGAGCCGGGTAGGGAGCCCCTGGCAGCCCCGCCAACCCTCCCCCCCAGCACCTGCAGTGCCCCCTGACCGCCCCCCACCCAGAACACACAGACCCCTAACCAAGGTCACAGGCCGGGAATTTTTGTTTCCCGCCGGTGACTTTAGCGAAAAATACCCGTGACTGAGACGTAGCCTTAGCGATAAGCCCGTACACACACCAGGCTGAAAGACAAATGGTGTCAGCACGTCCAGCAACACCATCGAAAGAGGAATGCCCAGGCAGGACCCCTCTGGCAGGGTCACGTCCCCCAGCTCAGAGGAGAAGGAAGCTGCAGGCTCTCAGTGGCCGTGGGAAATAACCAGGAGCATGAACAGGCTGGACTGCAAGCTATGCACCCATGAGCTGGGCAGACGCCAGTGGTGTATGAATGTGACAGAAGGGAGAGCCCCTCTGTCAGCGGAGTCAGGATGGCCGAGCGGTCTAAGGCGCTGCGTTCAGGTCGCAGTCTCCCCTGGAGGCGTGGGTTCGAATCCCACTTCTGACAAAGTTTTTTTTTTCTCCCCCCTTTCTGTGACCCCTTTGAAGCCCTTTATATTTCAGATGTGCCCTTCCCGGGCCCGGCTGCGGGGTAACCGGGCAGCACGGGCACAAACAAAACAACAACGGTTTCACACCCGGTGTTAGGCGCTCTGGGAGCCGGGGGCACCGCAGCGTGAAATCCAAAAGGTTGAGCGTTGTCAGAAGTGGGATTCGAACCCACGCCTCCAGGGGAGACTGCGAC
>NW_020682651.1:0-3923 GCF_002925995.2 Terrapene triunguis
CCGGAGGGGGGGTGGGCAGAGACTGTGCAGGGGCAAACTGGATGCCCAGGACGGTCAAACAGCTGGAGGGAGGGGCAGGATAGGGGCCGCGGGGGTTATCAGGGGATAAGAATGGTGCACAGGCACTGCCAGAGAGGGGAAAGCCTGGGATTGGGGGGGCAGAGCGGATAAAAGTGACCCCAAATGGGGTGAACCATCTGCACTGGCTGACATGGGGGGGGGACAGACGGTCACACCTGGCCTCTGTCTGTGGGCCAAATCCTCCCACCCCCGAAACCGTGGAGTCCCCTCCCGGCCTCCTGACACTGCAGCCCACGCCGGGCTCCCTCTGCCTGGCCCAGGACTCACCTGTAGCCTGCAGAGGCAGGTCAGGAGCTGCAGCCACGCACGGAACCCGTCCACCCTGCCCTGGTGCCCCTGGGTGAGACCCGCCTGTGGGAGCCGGAGCAACCCCCTATACACCCTGAATTCTAGCGGGTGAGGGGCTGCCCCCTCTGTGCCCCATGGCACATGGGTGGAGATTGTGCTGGGGTCCTAGGCCCGGGGGGGGGGGGGGGGGGATTCCCCCCCCCCCCCCCCCCCCCCGAGCCCCCCCCCCGGAGGCTTATTCAGCAAAGGGCAGGGAGGCTGCACCAGAAAAGTCATTAAAAACTTCCAAACTGCAATTATTAACACCCCACCCAGGGCCAGAATAACCCTTCACCCAGGTGGAGTCGGCAGCAATAGAGGCTGGGTACTATATCTAGGGGAGTACAAGGCCTGCAGAGCCCCACGCGCCGAGCGAGCATCAGGGGATCCAGCCAGTCTCCCCGGTCATAATCCAGTGTAGGGATATTAAAGAAGGTACTAACAGTGATTCCCCCAAGTGACAGTGACCCCTTCATAATTTGTCCCCCACACTTTAAAATCCAACAGTTTCACCAAGTACAAAAATCTCTTGGGTCTTCAGTTAAAACTTGTAAGCTACTGTCTGTCTATCCTGTGAAAGATACTTTATTACTATGTAAAACTTACAAACAAATTAATTGACTTTGTTCTTGAAGTAATTGATACAATGTAAACAAACACTATAAGCCGTTAAGTGACTTTCACTTAATTGTAACAGCAACAGCTCCTAGGACAGACCCCCACGCTCTGTGATTAAAGGGCCGGGAGTCTCAAATGAATTAGCACACACCCCGAAAGTGGTGGAGACAGTAAATGAAAATATGGTTAAGATATGGAATGTATGTTGATGAATGCTTGATGTACATGAACGGTTAGGGAGGTGCCAGCCTAGAAAGGGAGTATCCATCGGCCGAAGAATGTGTCAAGTGGATGACCAGACAACCCCCTGGGGGTAAACTGGGATCCACCCCATCACCTGGAAGGATGAGAAACACAAACTTTGGACAGTTTGGAGCCACCAGGAATGTGTCCAGGAATGTGCCATCTGCTGATTGAGTCAGCAACAGCAGAATGAAACAGCTCCCATAGGGTATGTCTACACTACAGGATTAATCCGAATTTATATAATTCGAATTTTGGAAACAGATTGTATAAAGTTGAATGTATGCGGCCACACGAAGCACATTAATTCGGTGGTGTGCGTCCATGTACCAGGGCTAGCGTCGATTTCTGGAGCGTTGCACTGTGGGTAGCTATCCCATAGCTATCCCATAGTTCCCGCAGTCTCCTCCGCCCATTGGAATTCTGGGTTGAGATCCCAATGCCTGATGGGGCCAAAAACATTGTCGCAGGTGGTTCTGGGTATATCCTCCCCCGTCTCCAGGGAAGCAACAGCAGACAACGGTTTCGCACCTTTTTCCTGGGTGAACAGTGCAGACTCCATACCATGGCAAGCATGGAGCCCGCTCAGCTCAAGACAGCAGTCATGAACATTGTAAACACCTCGTGCGTTATCGTGCAGTTTATGCTGAACCAGAACCTGCAAAACCAGGCGGCGAGGAGTAGGCTACGGCAGCGCGGCGGCGAGAGTGATGAGGATATGGACATGGAATTCCATCAAACCGCGGGACCCGGTGCTTTGGAGATCATGCTGTTAATGGGGCAGGTTATAGCCGTGGAACGCCGATTCTGGGCACAGGAAACAAGCACAGACTAGTGGGCCTGCATAGTGTTGCAGGTGTGGGACGATTCCTAGTGGCTGCGAAACTTTCGCATGCGTAAGGGCACTTTCTTGGAACTTTGTGACTTGCTTTCCCCTGCCCTGAAGCGCCAGAATACCAAGATGAGAGCAGCCCTCACAGTTGAGAAGCGAGTGGCGATAGCCCTGTGGAAGCTTGCAACGCCAGACAGCTACCAGTCAGTCGGGAATCAATTTGGAGTGGGCAAATCTACTGTGGGGGCTGCTGTGATGCAAGTAGTCAACGCAATCAAAGACCTGCTGATATCAAGGGTAGTGACTCTGGGAAATGTGCAGGTCATAGTGGATGGCTTTGCTGCAATGGGATTCCCTAACTGTGGTGGGGCGATAGATGGAACCCATATCCCTATCTTGGCACCGGAGCACCAGAGTACCCAGTACATAAACCGCAAGGGGTACTTTTCAATGGTGCTGCAAGCACTTGTGGATCACAAGGGATGTTTCACCAACATCAACGTGGGCTGGCCGGGAAGGGTTCATGATGCTCGCATCTTCAGGAACACTACTCTGTTTAAACGGCTGCAGCAAGGGACTTACTTCCCAGACCAGCAAATAACCGTTGGGGATGTTGAAATGCCAATAGTTATTCTTGGGGACCCAGCCTACCCCTTTAATGCCATGGCTCATGAAGCCATACACAGGCAGCCTGGACAGGAGTCAGGAGCTGCTCAACTACAGGCTGAGCAAGTGCAGAATGGTGGTAGAATGTGCATTTGGCCGTTTAAAAGGTCGCTGGCAATCGTTACTGACTCACTCAGACCTCAGCCAAACCAATATCCCCATTGTTATTTCTGCTTGCTGTGTGCTCCACAATCTCTGTGAAAGTAAGGGGGAGACCTTTATGGCAGGGTGGGAGGCTGAGGCAAATCGCCTGGCTGCTGATTACGCACAGCCAGACACCAGGGCGATTAGAAGAGCACACCAGGAAGCGCTGTGCATCAGAGAAGCTTTGAAAACCAGTTTCATGACTGGCCAGGCTACAGTGTGAAATTTCTGTTTTTCTCTCCTTCATGAAAACCCGCCCCCTTTATTGACTCATTCTCTGTAAGGAACCCACCCTCCCCCTTCCCCCGTTGACTTTATTTGGTTTGAAAGCAAGCTATCGTTTAAAAATCATTTATTCTTTATTAATTGATTATAAAAAGAGGGAGGGAACCCGGGTGGGGTTTGGGAGGAGGATCGGCAGGAAGGAAAAGGCCACTAAAAAAAGGTTAAAAAAATGACAGCCTTTTGCTTGGGCTGTCCACTGGGGTGGAATGGGAAGGTGTACGGAGCCTCTCGCCCCTCTCCCCCGCGTTCTTACACGTCTGGGTGAGGAGGCTATGGAACATGGTGAGGGGGGCGGGGGGTTATACAGCGGCTGTAGCGGCACTCTGTTATCCTGTTGCCGTTCCTGAAGTTCCACCAGATGCCGGAGCATGTCTGTTTGCTCACGCAGCAGCCCCAGCCTTGCATCCTGCCTCCTCTGATCTTCCTGCCGCCACCTCTTATCTCGAGCGTCTCTCTTGTCCTCACGTTGGTCCCTCCTGTACTCACATTCACTGGCTTCTTTCCTATACTTTGAAACCGTGTCCTTCCACTCATTCAGATGAGCTCTTTCACTGCGGGTGGATTCCATGATTTCTGCGAACATATCGTCTCGCGTCTTCTTTTTCCGACGCCTTATCTGAGATAGCCTTCGGGACGGAGGAGGGAGGCTTGAAGAATTTGCAGCTGCTGGAGGGAGGGGAAAAAAGGAGAGAATTTTTTAAAAAGATACATTTTGCAGAACAATGCT
>NW_020682652.1:0-3337 GCF_002925995.2 Terrapene triunguis
AAAAAAAGAGGGGGTTCTCCAACTTTCATCCTGGATAAATATCATTTTATGTAAAGGTCATTATTGCTTTTATTTCTTGGAGAACAGCTAGATGGGCTTTGCCTCTGGACACGATATACTGGGAAGATTTTATTTCTCTCAAAATGTCCTATGCCACTGAAATTGCACAAGGTATAAGATTTGATGAGCACTAGTTTACGCTAGATATTTATTCATACCCTAAGTCACCATGCAAAAGCCACAAGGAACAAATAAAAAAGCTTTTACTAAAAAAGGACATTCAGAGAAAGCTTGAAGCTGTAACCTCATGATTGTTTCCACTAATTACTGCTGTACATGAACTAGACATCTGCAAAGCTGTTCTTCACACCATAAACAAGACAAGCTTTTTGAAGTGTGTTTCCAGTATGTATACTTAGATTGTAAGCTTTTTGGGTCAGGGACCATCTTATGTTTGTACAATGCCTAGCAAAATGGGGCCCTCAACAATGACTGGGGTTCCTAGGTGCAACCACAATAGTAACAGATTAAGAACATAAGAACGGCCATACTGGGTCAGACCAAAGGTCCATCAAGCCCAGTATCCTGTCCTCTGGCAGTGGCCGATGGCAGGTGCCCCAAAGGGAATGAACAGACAGGTTATCATCAAATGATCCATGCCCTGTCACCCAATCCCAGCTTCTGGCAAACGGAGGCTAGGGACACCATTCCCGCCCATCCTGGCTAATAGCCATTGATGGACCTATCTTCCATGAATCTATCTAGTGCAGTGGTTCCCAAACTGGGGTTTGTGAATCCCTGAGGGTTCTAAAAACGTTACAGGGGGTTCTCGGTGAAAAATTCCCTAATGGCAGACAGAGCTGTCCCTAGGGACCCCGGGCAGCACGGGGCCAGCAGCCCAGAGTCCTTGGACTTCCAAGAGCTAAGCAGAGCAAAGCAAGCATATCTATCATACTGAGGAGGTTTAAACTTCAAGACTCCTTATAAGAAATGGAAAGGGAGGTGGATATTCTTTGCTGTTTTTAAAATTAAATAGGCAGCTAGTATTGTTTTTTAAATTATTATGAAGAACAAGTTTAAGCTTTGTTGTAACGTGCATTGTTTGCCTGGACTGCTCAAGACCTGAATTTGTGTATCAGGAACTCTTTGAGTTGGCTTCTTAAATACCTTCATGTTGTTTCACATAGGATACTCCTTGATGAAACATATAAGACAAGGCTCCTAAGAGGCTTATTCGAAGTGATACAAGTTATGAAAGTGAGATCTTGGAAGAGTGTTGCCGTTTTCATAATGTAATAAAAATACTGTAATGATAAATAATAAATAGTGTGTAATAAGCATGTCATAAAAACAAATTTTATATTTCCAAAATCACTGCTTTTATAAGTTATACTGAGGTAAAGGAGAAAATCCCTGGAAATATTCATTTTTAGGAGGGGGTTCGTGAGACTTGACATTTTAGTGAAAGGGGTTCATAGGTTGTTAAAGTTTGGGAACCATTGATCTAGCTCCCTTTTGAACCCCTTATAATATTGGCCTTCACAACACCCTCTGGCAACAAGTTCCAGAGGTTGACTGTGCGTTGCGTGGAAAAAAAAAAAACTCTTGTGTTTGTTTTAAACCTGCTACATATTAATTTCATTTGGTGGCCCCTTGTTCTTGTATTATGAGAAGGAGTAAATAACACTTCTTTATTTAGTTTCTCTATACCACTCATGATTTTATAGATCTCTATCATACCTCCCCCCCCCTTAGTTGCCTCTTTTCCAAGCTGAAAAGTCCCAGTCTTATCTATCTCTCCTCATACGGAAACCGTTCTATACCCCTAATAATTTGTTGCCCTTTTCTGAACCTTTTCCGATTCCAATATATCTTTTTTGAGATGGGGCGACCACATCTGCACGCAGTATTCAAGGTGTGGGCATACCATGGATTTATATAGAGGCAATATGATATTTTCTGTCTTATTATCTATCCCTTTCTTGATGATTCCCAACATTCTGTTCGCTTTTTTGACTGCCGCTGCACATTGAGTGGATGATTTCAGAGAACTATCCACAATGACTCCAAGATCTCTTTCTTGAGTGGTAACAGCTAATTTAGACCCCATCATTGTATATGTATAGTTAGGATTATGTTTTCCAATGTGGATTACTTTGCATTTATCAACATTAAATTTCATCTGCCATTTTGTTGCCCAGTCACCCAGTTTTGTGAGATCCTTTTGTAGCTCTTCGCAGTCTGCCTGGGACTTAACTATCTTGAGTAGTTTTCTATCATCTGCAAATTTTGCCACCTCACTGTTTACCCCTTTTTCTAGATCATTTATGAACATGTTAAATAGGACTGGGCCCAGTACAGATCCCTTAACCAGTTACCAATCCATGAGAGAATCTTCCCTCTTATCCCATGACTGCTTATTTTGCTTAAGAGCCTTTGGTGAGGGACCTTGTCAAAGGCTTTCTGAAAATCTAAATACACTATATCCACTGAATCTCTGTTGTTCGCATGCTTGTTGACCCCCTCAAAGAATTCTAGTAGATTGGTGAGGCATGATTTCCCTTTACAAAAAACAGTGGAAACACCTTTTAAAATAATTATGCTATATGAAATCAAGTCCCAGTGTAAGATTTACACTTCGGTCTGAAAATTTACTTATTGCTATAAGTAACTACTGTTGCTTTAGCTGAAGGATTAAAGTGAATGGAATTCTCTCAAATTTGTGCATTTGACAATTCTTTGCATATAGTCAGTTTCATTGTTGCTGCTATATAATTATTTGAGGAATCCTCATTTAAAAGTTCAATTTAAACAGGAATGACTTGCTTTTTAAAGTGAACTGTATTTCTACTTGAATGATGCTCTTAATCCTCAGATTAATTTTTTATAATTTAAATATGCACTATGTACTTGTTAAGTCTCTGTGGAAAACACTTTGTATAACTGAAATCAATACTAAAAGTTCATAGACTTAAAAAAACTGCAATAGTTAGTTTAATGTGAATTGGTCAGCATATTTCTTCAGAAAGCTTGTAGAGTGCACAGTATTTCATGGTGTATTTATGTGTCAGAAATATGATGGCAATCCTCTGACAATCTTATCTGACAGCCCAGGTAGAAGGTGGAACTACTAACAGATGGTGTACAAGTATTGAGAAAATCTCTTTATTGGTACAAACAGAGTGTAAGAAACGAAATTAATAGGCAAGAAATTCTTCATTGTAGCAACTTGAGTCAGACTCACCATATCAAAAATTCTACATTTGAAATCTCACTAAGAAGCCATTTTTTACTGTGTACATAAAGACTAGCCTTTAAAATGTTTGATATAATTAAT
>NW_020682653.1:0-1195 GCF_002925995.2 Terrapene triunguis
CTTAAACGCAAAAAAGAAGCTTACAAGAAGTGGAAGATTGGACAAATGACCAGGGAGGAGTATAAAAATATTGCTCAGGCATGCAGGAGTGAAATCAGGAAGGCCAAATCACACTTGGAGTTGCAGTTAGCAAGAAATGTTAAGAGTAACAAGAAGGGTTTCTTCAGGTATGTTAGCAACAAGAAGAAAGTCAAGGAAAGCGTGGGCCCCTTACTGAATGAGGGAGGCAACCTAGTGACCGAGGATGTGGAAAAAGCTAATGTACTCAATGATTTTTTTGCTTCTGTCTTCACGAACAAGGTCAGCTCCCAGACTGCTGCACTGGGCAGCACAGTATGGGGAGAAGGTGACCAGCCCTCTGTGGAGAAAGAAGTGGTTCTGGAGTATTTAGAAAAACTGGACGAGCACAAGTCCATGGGGCCGGATGCGCTGCATCCGAGGCTGCTAAAGGAGTTGGCGGATGAGATTGCAGAGCAATTGGCCATTATTTTTGAAAACTCATGGCGATCGGGGGAGGTCCCGGATGACTGGAAAAAGGCTAATGTAGTGCCCATCTTTAAAAAAGGGAAGGAGGAGGATCCGGGGAATTACAGGCCAGTCAGCCTCACCTCAGTTCCTGGAAAAATCATGGAGCAGGTCCTCAAGGAATCAATTATGAAACACTTAGAGGAGAGGAAAGTGATCAGGAACAGTCAGCATGGATTCACCAAGGGGAAGTCATGCCTGACTAACCTAATTGCCCTCTATGATGAGATAACTGGCTCTGTAGATGAGGGGAAAGCAGTGGATGTTATTCTTTGACTTTAGCAAAGCTTTTGATACGGTCTCCCACAGTATTCTTGCCACCAAGTTAAAGAAGTATGGGCTGGATGAATGGACTGTAAGGTGGATAGAAAACTGGCTAGATCGTCGGGCTCAACGGGTAGTGATCAATGGCTCCATGTCTAGTTGGCAGCCGGTTTCAAGCGGAGTGCCCCAAGGGTCAGTCCTGGGGCCGGTTTTGTTTAATATTTTTATAATGATCTGGAGGACGGTGTGGACTGCACTCTCAGCAAGTTTGCAGATGACACTAAACTGGGAGGCGTGGTAGATACACTAGAGGGTAGGGATTGGATACAGAGGGACCTAGACAAATTAGAGGATTGGGCCAAAAAAAAAAAAAAAACCTGATGAGGTTCAACAAGGACAAGTGCAG
>NW_020682654.1:0-1235 GCF_002925995.2 Terrapene triunguis
ATGCAAGACAATGTTGTTTATGATGGTAACTATATTGCTACTGACTACATTTTTGAGGGAGTTTGCACTTCATAAGTTATTTAGGGATCAATCACGTGCTTGAAAATTTCCCTAGTACTAATGTAAGCTGTCTGGGACAGGATATTGGGCAAGATGGACCACAGTCTGACCCAGTATGGCAGCTATATGTTTAAATATAAAAAAAAACTGATATAAATCTTCAAAGCCCACTGTGTAGCTTGTAATATAGTGATCAGAAATACTAATTTAGGATCCTAAAATGCAATTTAATAACAAACTAAAAGCAGGTGCCTAGCCTGAGGGTATTTTTGTTGCTTTTAAACTATACTTGAAATGACATAGGCATGTAAATAGTTGGTGTGTGTGTGTGTGTGTGTGGAAATATTTCTAGGGTAGGGCTGTGTTCCTATTACTTTAACTCCTGGCCATATTTACCTTGGAGATTTCTTTCCTTGTGAATGACAGAGGAAAAATAAGGTTCTCGATACAGTAGCTTTGCTGCATATTTAGAGGAGTGTTTACAGATTGTGCAGAAAAATTCTTTGGGTACCTTTGGTCATTTTTGTTTGGCTTAAGTAGCTTTCTCTTGATTGTAATGCTAACTGAAGCCTAATCCTGTTGAGATTTTTAACAGTAGCTCTAAATATACCTCAGCAAATTCTGTTTCCAGAATAGATTTCATTTTTATGTGGGTCAGTATTGTGTTCTGATTTTCAAAAGGTTTATCTACATTGTTGACTGGGTGGGCAAAAGGATAAGATAGGAAGGTGAATTATGTGTATTTGTGAAGTGACTCAAGTTTTTGGTTACTCCATCATTTTCTGTTTTCTAGAATTTACCTCTATATAAGAGTTATAGATTATTAAAACCTTAGCTAAATCCTTCATTTATGGGAAATGCTATTTTTCTTCATTTTGGATCCTTGATTATTGTTATGTATTGTTGCTGTAAGCTGCTAATAGCTGCTTCATATCACTCTAGTTCAGGGGTCAGCAACGTTCGGCACGCAGCTCGCCAGGGTAAGCACCCTGGCGGGCCGGGCCAGTTTTATTTACCTGCTGACGCGGCAGGTTCGGCCGATCGCGGCCCCCACTGGCCGCGGTTCGCCGTCCTGGGCCAATGGGGGCGGCGAGAAGCTGCGGCCAGCACATCGCTCGCCCGCGCCGCTTCTCGCCGCCCCCATTGGCCCGGGATGGCGAACCGCGGCCAGTGGG
>NW_020682655.1:0-1530 GCF_002925995.2 Terrapene triunguis
GCCCATGGCCAGGAGAACCCAAACGAATCAAACGAAAGTCTGTACGGAGACGAGGCACAGGTACGTTGTATGTAAGAACGTTCAAAGGGGTGGTTTGGCAGGGACTGATGCTCGGTTGACTAGAGCCTTTTGGATGAAGCCTGCACAGAGACATATTTCAGTTGTTGTTGTTTGTTGTTTTTAAAAGCTGCATGCGGAAGGGATCTCTTGATACACGGTGTAAAAGGTTTTAAAATCATGTTATGAAAAAGTACAAAGATGCCTTACACGCATTTCTTACTGTCAATTTTTCAGCAGCTGAGCGATGGTTCTTCAGAGGACTTGGAGGTTTTGGACACCGACAGCTCCGAAGGACCGAGCGGTTTGGGCCTGATCTGTTTTTGCCCAGACACAAAACCAGATGCTCTACAAAATGCCAAAACAACGGGGGACGCTTATTCTATAGGCCTGTACTATCTAAGTTGAGGGAGAAATTCGGTATTAAGCCGGTGCGAGTTCATAACCGTAAAACTGTGATGCGTGCAAGTGTGCGAGCGGCGTGCACGGAATCATCAAGCACTGCCTGAGAGAGAAACAAAATGAGGATCGTCCTGGGTGCGCCATAGATGCCCCCGGTCAGAGGCATCATGCCTGCGTGTACTGGTCTTTAGATGACGTGAACTGTAAAATTAAAGAAATTAGCGGTAGTTTGTGTCTGGAGAGTGTGTTAAATATCATCATCACTCTGGGATATGCGTTGCGGTGCCTCTGTTTAACCCAGGAACATTTAGCTCTAGGGGCAGAATTGGTGGACAAAGTGACAGAGGCCGAGGACTGAAATAGCGTTTTAGATGAAATCATCAAACCGACAGATAAATGTTTAATGCAAAATGTTGAACGTCTTCTTCTTGCTAAGAAAAAACACTAACAGTTAGAGCGTGTTTTGGGAACAAAACAGGCCGTGTTGTAAAATAAAATGTCAGTTGAAAATAACTGGGTAAAGCGTGTTTTTATGGAGTTCGAGGGGTGTGGGGTTTGTCACAAGGGCGGTAGGTTGCCCCCGTAGTATATGTGCAGTTAGGTTACAGTTTGTCAACAACAACAAAAAGTATATGAACGGCCTGTTCCTCTAACAAAGGCCCAACCACCTCACCCAGCCCTGATGTTTGTGCATGAAGGTTATAGGCTCCCTATGGACTGTTGCAAAGCAGCCCCAGAACCTCTCTTAAATCATACCATCTTCCGCTTCGGCTGGACCTTTTCATTTTCCATCCCAAGGCCCTCTGCATTAGGACTTAATCATAGCCCCTCTGATTTTAACAATGTCTCAGGTCTCTCGTCTACTGTTTCATATTATTTAATGCTGTACATCATCTAGGGTTACAGTTTGCATAAAAGTGTTTTATAAAAACAAAACAAAATATATTCTCTAGGGGCTCAGACAAGATAATGATCAACAAAATTGTAATGATTGCTTTGCAGGCCTTGCTACAAAGTATCTTTCAGCTTGTTTTTGTTACTCTTTCTGATAGGCCGTAAGATGGGGGAGAT
>NW_020682656.1:0-11478 GCF_002925995.2 Terrapene triunguis
TTATCACCTTCCTCTTTATAACAACCTTATACATACTTGAAGACTTCTCATATTCCCCCTCAGTCTTCCTTCTCCAGACTAAATAATCACAAGTTTTTCCACTCTTTCCTCATAGGTCTAGACCTTTAATTCATTTTTGTTGCTTTCTTCTGGGCTTTCTCCAATTTGTCCACCTTTCCTGAAGTGTGATGCCCAGAAAGGGACAAAGTAAATGAGTTAGCTCAAACAGAAGGTATTTTGCATTCAGGGCTGAAAGATTTGAACAGCCTTCCAGATTTTCCTTTTGAAAGCTACTTTGCTGCAAAATGCCAGAGCTATTGTTGCAAATATAGCATCCGACTGGAATTAATGGGAGTTGCCCCTGTGCAGAGAGGGCAGAATTTAGCTCTGTGTGTGCTATTGTCCCAAAGCTATGTGGCGACCTTGCAGGCGGCTTGAATCTATAGGAAATGTTGGCCCATGGAGCCCATATTTATGGTCTTCTACAGGAGAAAAGCCATGGGCATTTTCTGCTGGACAGAATCCTTTGAAGGTGACATTTCTGGCACTATCAATAACACTTCAATGAAGTTGGTGAACATCTAAAATGTTTTCAAATCTAGATGCTTAAAGTTAATGCTTATATCTACAGTTAGGCATTGGGCAGATTTTCAAAGGCACAAATAGCAGTTAGGTGCTCAAGTTACCACTAATTTTTGGCTACCCCCCATTTCTGGAAGCCCATTTAGGCTCTTTCTAAAAATCAATGATGGGTTGGGTGCATACTTCTTCGTGCTTTTGAAAAAGGAGCCTTATTTTTGGAAATGCTGAGTGTCTACAAATCTCATTAACGTTGGCTTGAAAGTCAGGCAATTTTAATTAAGATATCTAAATATGGATTTAGGAGTCTAAATTTGGGCACCCAAATATTTTGGCCTTTGTTCTTTAATTGGCTCCTGATTTAATAAGGATGAAGGCAAATATAAACAAGGAACCTTTGTGGGTAAGGCACTGACTCCATACTACCACACTGAATTAATAATGTTATTAGAATGTTTATTCAACCTACAGTCATCATCTACTACCAGATTTTTGCCGGGAGAGATCCTTCAGTGTGAATTCCCACTGAAGCCAACAGAAGCCCAGGTTGTGCAGCGCTTTGCAGATTTGGATGCTTTAGGGGGAGGCGTAAAGGGCAGTTTAGACACCTATCTCCAGTTAATTTTCAGTGGGAGATAGAGACCTAAACTGTCCTTTGTACTTTTGAAACTCTTCCTTACCACTCTTAATTTTTAATTGTAGTGACTATCCTAATGATCAGGTCTCATGCAAATCAACCTGCTTATGTGCCCCTTCTATACAAGCTTAAAATGGAAAAGTTTGATTTAGGAATTCTGCCGGGCTGCCTCACTGAAGTTTTAGTTCTGGTGCCTCATGACCATATTCTTTCATTAAACCTGGCTGAAATACATCTTCCATGTTTTAGGATGTTTGTGTTTATTAAAAATACCCACAAAGCCAAACCTTTACATGGAAAACACAATTTTTGTTTAAAAAAAAATCATTTTGCCAAAACCCCAATTTTCTATCACAAAACAGCTTTGACAGAAAACTTTCCCCCCACACTACAATTACATTAGGTCAGTGGTCCCCAAACTTTTTACCTCCCACCCTCCCTTACCCCTGTCTCCACCTCCCCCATCCCCGGAGCAAGGTCCAGGATTGGGGCTCCAGCTCTGGGCAGGGGGGTGCAGAAGGGGTAAGGGGGCAAAGGCTGGGACCCCAGCTGGAGCCAGGGGCAGGGCTGAGAGCAGAGCCTTGGCCAGGGGCCCCGGGAACAGGGGCCGGAGCCAGGAGTGGAGGTGGGTGGTGCTCCCACCCCACTCCCCCGAACATTCCTCTGTGCCCCCCTGGGGGGGGGCACTCCCTACAATTTGGGGACATCTACACTAGATTTTCCTTTTTATTATTATTCGTTCAATACTCAAGTGCTGTCATTTTAGGGAAGATACAGTGTGTTCATAAATATCGATGTTGAATCCCCGCTTTAAGTGCAAAACTCAACCTTAACTATGGAGCTGAGACCTGCACCTCAATAACGACTTGGGGTTTTAGAGTTGCTTGTTTTGTCTGTCTTCTGTCTTGCTGAAACTCCATTTCTCCCAGTCAGCTTTTACCTCAGATACATAAAAAGTTATTCAGTCAGAAGTTCAAAGTGCTGTACCTGCCCTAGGTCTCCACATTTTGTGGCGGACTCAGGGTAGGTCTGAACACTGTTTCTTTACATGCATCAGAAACTCCTTTCCTCATGCGAGGCCTATGTTAGTTTTACTTGGCAGCACAAATGAAAAACCAACTCCCCACCCTACAAACAAGCACCCTTTCGGCAGACAACAATGAGCGCTAGACCATTAGGGTTCTACAGTATCATTGGTTTGTTTTTTAAAAGATTTACAGATAGAGACTTACTGAGCTGGTTTGTTAACACTTGAATTTCAATTACCATCATTTATACATTGCAAATGGTATGCCAGTACCCTGCATTTCTACAGTACCTTTAATTCACGGATCTCACCTAAATTGAGCTTCTCCGCATTCTTGGAAACTAGGCAAGTATTCTTGATATCCATATTACACACAGGTAAACAAAAGTTGAGACACATTAAGCTATTTGACTAAGCTCAAACTGCAAGCCAATAGCAAAGCTCTGAATAAACTTAGGGTTACCATATTTAAAAAATAAAAAAAGAGGACACTCCACGGGCCTTGGCCCCGCCCCTTTCCCACCCCCGGCCCCGCCCCAACTCCGCCCCTTCCCCAAAGTCCTCACCCTAACTCCCCCTCCTCCCTCCCAGCCACGCGAAAAGGGCTGCCCGAGCGCTACCAGCTTCACGGTTTGCCGGGCAGCCTCCAGACCCTGCACCCCCGGCCGGCGCTTCCCCAGCGCAGCTGGAGCCTGGGAGGGGAAGCGCCCAGCCGGGGGCGCAGGATCTGGAGGCTGCCTGGCAAACCGTGAAGCCGGTAGCACTCGGGCTTCGGGCAGCCCCCATGCCCCCGGACCCTGCGCCCCCGGAGCCCGGGAGGGGAAGTGCCCGGCCGGCGGCTCAGGGTCCGGAAGCATGGGGGTTGCCCGAAGCCGGTAGCGCTCGGGCAGCTCGGCTCTTAAACAGAGCCGAAGAGTCAGGGGAGGAGCACAGCAGCCGAGGGAGGGGAAGTGCCCGGCCGGCAGTATTTTTCCCGGACATGTTCGGCTTTTTGGCAATTCCCCCCGGACGGGGGTTTGATTACCAAAAAGCCGGACATGTCCGGGAAAAAACGGACGTATGGTAACCCTAAATAAACTCAGGAATCATGAAGTTAAGTCCCCCTGTTCTAACCATTAGATACAGCACTGTTTCTCCTATGACTACTGCCTGCTTTCAGTTATTGAAGTCAACTATGAAAAACTGTAGAAAATTCCCATATGGAGTCACACATAGCAGTTCTGTGAGCACTGGAAGTATTTTTTTTAATTCAAACAGGTATGTTTCTTGTTGTTGCTGCTGTTTTGGTACAAAGAAAAAAGCTAAGTAGGAAAACAAATATAATGCCATGAGATCAAAAATATTCTCCCACCAATCTGGGGTTCATGTGATATGGGCAACATTTGGTGGGGTACTGTAGGATTTTTGTTGTTACAGGTTTTTTTTAACCACTTAAGTGCTTTGAAGAACCTGCCATGTCAGTTCCTGCAGCTTACTCAAGTTTGGCCACATTTTTCAGCAGATAGCACTGTATGAGGGCCCAAAATACAAAGTACACAATATGCTACTCAGTGGAGAAGAATGAATTTGTACAGGTTTTGTACTCACGCAGAAGTCGTCTGCATGTCGTGCCAGCTTTTGCTAAAGTTCTGTTTCAGCTCATTCATCAGGTTGATACCAAGCTTTTGTTTTATTTCTGCCAGGTGCTTTTCTTTGGCTGCTAACACTTGCCGTAAAGTTGAAATTTCATCCTCTAGCTGAATAGAATAAAAAAAAAATGTTAGCTAGTCATGGAAAGATAAATAAGTATCACATGGTCAGAGTTAAAAATCTCTACTGAGGTTCATGTGAATCTGTATTTGACAGTGAGGCATATGTGGGGGGAAAAGGGATTAGAGCAATTTTGCTGGTCCCTGGGAAGCTGCCCAGACTACCACATCCATTATTAAAATTCTGCTCAAAATGCACATTTCCTTAAATGTATGACCCCACACTCCCCACTCCATGCACCTAGTAAAGGGAAGAGTTATCTCCCCATTGGGAAGTAACTGTGCAGCAAGAACTGCTTGGGGGCATCACGAGTCTTTAAATGACACAAGCACTTGATTCACACAGAAAATGGGAATGGGTAGGAGCAGAGGAAGACCATTTAACACAGCCGTCTTCCTTTGAATGCATGAGCTTTGCATTTCCTATTTACAGCTTCAGCGTAAAAAGTATCACAACCCTCCAGTCTTGGACCATATAAAATACTCACCCCTCCCCAAATAGGTTTTAAATAAAGAGCATTGTTTTTCAAAAAGCGTTATGCTTTTTCTATGTGAGACTTTTAATCTCTGTTGCTGTTTTATATGTTTGAACTAAAAAAAGATTTTTTTAAAGCATTAGATGTTACCAAGGGTGGCCAAATATTAGTCTGAGTACAACAGAGACTCTTATAGTGTAGATATAGGGACTGCTATTGGAACTGGCCCTTGTTTAGGGGGTTTAGGGTGTCATGCCATAAACCACCTTGCCCAACCCAGACATGTCCTCCTCAGGGCTAGTAACAATCTGGCCCATAATTTATCAACCCATCCCAATATAAAGGGGAAGGAGTCATTTCTAGAGTAAAAACTTCACTACGTTTAAGGTACCAGCTATAGAGCCTAGAACAACTTAGTGCTCACGCCCAGGCTACACATTATAGGCCTGGTTCTCTGCTCCACTGCAGCTCCTTAATGTCACTCCTACAGCTAAAGGGGCTGAATAGATAGAGTTGAAGAGATCACCGGGAATTTTCCTGGCAAAGGAGGAATTCCTACTTTATATAAAGCTGACGGAGCAGAGCTATACCATCTCCGTCACATCCCCTGGTGCCAGGAGAAAGGGAGTGGTTGAAGAGCACTCTCTACTCTGCCTATCCCACTGGCTATAGGGATCCATAGGCACGCCAAGCATAAAAGCTAGAGCAGCAGCCCTGAAGACCTGAGAATGTCAAAGGCAAAAAGGTATCTTAAAGTAACTTTGTTTGTCCACACCCAGCCTGGGAATGGAGGAACAGAGAATCAAGGCCTATGCCTTTGACCGTCTATTTCTGAAAAGTTTTTAGACTTGATAACTACAGACTAAATTTTACTTACAGGGGGGAAATCAGTGGGACTCCTTGCATAGCCATAAAGAAAGCAGAAACTGCCCTATAACCTGCCATCTAATCTTTAGTAACATTTCAGTTAAAGGGAGAAAAAAAAAAGTCAAACTAAGAACTGACCTTGAACTAACCAACTTGTGCATGAATAAGGTCTAAAGAATATGTTCAATCAAAAGCAATCTATGGTGCTACTGTTCGTACGCTGGCAGACATGTCTTTTCAATCACATTTTATACAAAAATAATGCTGTTATCTACCTAGGACATTTGGCTAAGGGGAGGACAACTAGAAACAGTTCACCATTTATTCAATCTTCTCATGCCATTAGTCTGCATAGGGCTTAAAATCTCTACCTGACAAAACAGGCAGCCGCATGTAATAATTAAGTTGCAGTAGTGGTGAGAGTGAAGGACAAATATAGTTATTCTTGTCAACACAATTAGAATTTCCATTAAAGCTGTTTTGTTTTTTCCTGTGTATCCTATTTATAGATATCAAAGTGTAGGGTGGCCAACTTTCTAACGTCTGAAAATTAGATCCCCTAACCCGCCCCTTCTCTCAAGGCCCTCTTCCCCCAGACCCGACGCCCCACTCACTCCTCACCTGCCTCCCTCGCTGCTTTCTCCCTTCAACTCCAGTCTGAGCAGCCCCAAGGGACTGGCCCTGCTGGAGCTGGGGTTGGCACCTGGCAGTGCAGGTCAGAAGAGTGCTGTGGCTGCACAGGAGCAGCCAGGTAGCCCCACTGGCAAACTAGGGCGCGGCCCCTTTTGCCCAGCAGCCTCCCGCCTCTCTCGGCACTGCCTACTCAGCAGCCCCCTTCCCCATCCGCTGGAGCTGCCCGAGTGCAACTGGGGGGGAGAAGAACCAGCTGGCGGGGCAGCTCACGCTCCATGCCTGTTTGTATGGGAAGATCTTGGTAGATGAGTAAAATGCCAGGACCACTACCAATAATTGGAATATGCATTATCATACTTATTGCCAAAAGCAGCTAAATCAGTAGGTCTTAGTAAGCCACTGGAAAGACCTTAGCATAACTAAGCAAGCAGCTGGGGTTGGGGGTGGGGTTTGACCCTCTGTCCTTCCTGATAAGATCTCTGTTGAAATTGCTGAGATGTGTTTTAGAAAAACAGGAAGCTTATCCATATCTGCCCTTTGGGATGTGTTTGGCAGGGGCCTCAAAACATGCGGGCTCTGAAAAAAACAAAAACAAAAAAAAACACCACATCTGTCTAATTGATGGTTTAAGAAAAACTTCTTGCTTAACCTCTGAAATTGCTTGCTTAACAAGTTCTTTTTTTGATTGACTTGTTATTGTTGCACTAACTCGAATAAATAAGGAGAGAAAGTAAGGGGTAGTTGGTAGGGTTACCATTCGTCCGGATTCCCCCGGACACGTCCTGCTTTTTGAGCTAAAAATAGTGTCCGGGGGGGAATTTGTAAATGTCCGGACCCCCCCCCCCATGCAGAGCACGCGCGGCTAACAGGGCAGCCGGCCAGATGGTGCCACTTACATGGGGCTCCGACAGCCAGAGAGAGACCCTCCTCCTCTCCCCTGCAGCAGAGATCACTCCCTCCCTCCCTCCCTGCATTCGCAGATCGCCTCCGGCAGTCTGGAGCTCCTCCCCCGCTCCTCCTCCCCTGCTGCCCAGCCTGCCGGGACCAGGGGCACGGTAAGGGGGCCAGGGGGTCAGAGAAGGGGCAGGGAGATTCTGAAGGGGGCAGTCAAGAGACGGGGGGGGGAGTGGATAAGGTTTTGGGCAGTCAGGGTACAGGTAGGGGGTAGGGTCCTGGGGGGCAGTTAGGGTGGGGGGGGTCTTAGGAGGGGGCAGTTAGGGGACAAGGAACAGGGAGGCTTACATGGATGCCCCCCTGGTAAGGGTAGCCTCCCCCAGGTACGGGTTGACTCCCCCTGGTAAGGGTTAGATTCCCCCTGGTAAGGGTAGTCTCCCCCAGGCACGGGTTAGTTTCCCCCTGGAAAGGGTAAGTTTCCCCCAGGGACGGGTTAGTTTCCCCCTGGAAAGGGTTAGTTTCCCCCTGAGAAGGGTAAATCTTTTAGCTATGGAAAAAAGTAATTTATATTTTTATACCGGATTGGCGCTGGACCGGGTTAATAACGCCCCCGCTGTTGGCTTTGATGCCCCGGCTGACAGTGTTAAATATATTAGGGGTGTGATCAGGGTCGCTGGACCAATGGATAAAATGGTGTGGACTATAATGAAGTCTCATGAGCATGAGAGTGAGAATCAAGTCCTCCCAGTGGAGCATGGAGAGGAGGTAGAGGAGAATGTTTGTGATGATCATGGTGAGGAGATTTTATCTATCTTACCGATGGTTTTTACAAGGGACACTTTTAATGATTTAACTATGGAAAGTTTCAATCCAGATTTTAAGTATTTAAGTACATTTGATGATCCATATGTTAGCGAATCGGGATATCTTAATGCTCATTTAGTTAATGGGTCTAGTTTATTAAATAGTTTTAGACCAAGCACTGATTTTAATAGGGATCGTAATAAGGATCTTAACAGTACTGGTAGTAATATAAATATATTAGAAAGTAGTTCGTGGAAGGATGGGGTTTTTTATTTAGAGTATCCCGTTGATAGTTTTAATTGTCCAATATGTCCCCAGATATTACCAACATTTGGTAAATGGGCCAAACACATTAATGTGGTTCATAAAAGTAAAGCCATACGAGTTGTATGTAGTAAATGTGGAAAATCTTCTCAATATCATAATATAGCTTGCCACTACCCCAAGTGCATACCCAAGAAGGCGGATACCCCAATGAAGAGCCATACGTGCTCGGTCTGTGGGCTTGGTTTTCATACTAGATCTGGATTGAGCCAACACTGTAGACATAGACACCCTGCTGTGAGGAATGAGCAAAGAAAAGAAGATATGGCTGCTAAAAGTAAGATCAAAGAGGGATCGACTAGATCTCGTATATGGACCAAAGATGAGGTTGCGCAGCTTATACAGTTAGAAAGGAAATATATTGGGAAAAGGAATATAAATAAATGTATTGAGAGCGAGATGAGGACCAAAACGAATAAACAAATATCAGATAAAAGACGAGAATTAGCAAAGAAGAAGTTAGTGGTAACAGGAGATAGGGAGGAAGTGACTGAGGTAGAGGACATTAGAGTAAATATATTAGAAATTCCGCCCCCAAGAGAGAGGATTTTCCCACTAAAAGGACACCCAGAAGTGGATTTAGTGGAGAAAATATGTAAACGGGGAAAACAAAGTAGGGAGGGAAGAGAAATAATAAATAGTTTAGGGGAAATTGAAGGATTATTAAAGGAGGATTTAACAAAAGCTCTCGGTTGGGCAATGTTGGAAAAAGTATGTTATTCATTAGTAGAGGGAAAGGACCCTAGAAATGAAAGTCAAATAGAGTTGAGGAATAAAGGAAAAGGGAAGATGAGAAAGGAGGGGAGAAGGAAGCAATTTAATGCAATTAGGAGATATGCTACAAAGAAAGCTAAGTATAAATTCTATCAACAATTATTTGATAAGGATAGAAGAAGATTGACTCGCATTATAATGGGAGAGCCAGATAAGGCTAAGTGTGCTATCCCTATGAAAGAAATTGAGGAATACTATGTCAATATTTTGGGAACAATTGGACATGGTAATATGATAGGGTGGCCATCATCCACAGAGAATGCGGATAATGATATATTAATGAGTCCGATCTCTGTGGATGAGATTAGAATAGCTTTAAGAGAAATAAGAAAAGATAGTGCTCCTGGCCCAGATAAAGTAAAAGTGAGCAATTTGTGGGATATTTTTAATTTAGACTCCTTAATACTTACAAAAATTTTTAATATATGGTTTCTAAATAGACAGGTACCAGATGAATTTAAGAAAAATAGAACGATTTTAATACCAAAGACACAAGATGAGGAGGAAATGAAGAAGTTAACATCTTGGAGACCATTGACAATTGGGTCAGTTTGGATTAGAATCTATACCAAAATATTAGCAAAAAGACTGGTGGAAACAGTTAAGATATGTAGTAGACAAAAAGGGTTTATATCCGCCCCTGGGTGTGAGGAAAATATTGCTATATTAGATAATTTGATTAAAGGGGCTAAACGAAATGGGAATGAAATTGCAATAGTGTTCGTAGATCTGGCTAAAGCATTTGATTCTGTGGGACACGGACATATAATAGCCGGGTTGAGAAGATTTGGTATAGATGAACATTTTATAGATATTATTAGGGACCTTTATGATAATTGCACAACTAGGGTATGGGTGGGTGATGAAGCTACTGAGTCTATTTTAATTAGGAGGGGGGTCAAGCAGGGTGACCCGTTGTCCCCAATTTTGTTTAATATTGCTATGGATCCCCTTTTAACTAGATTAGAAGTAGAAGGAAGTGGTTTTTATGTTAAGGGTAATGGTGTCACGTCATTGGCTTTTGCCGATGATGTGGCAATTTTAAGTAGCTCATATAAAGGAATGATTAAAAATTTGGGTATCTTAGAGGAGTTTTGTAAAAATACTAATCTCTCTGTTAATGTGAAGAAAACGAAAGGCTTTCATATTTTAACTAAACATAAAACCTATGTAGTTAATCCTAAGGATAATTGGCAGATAGGGTCAGAGGAGATTGAATATGTTCAACCAGGGGATTTTGAAAAATATTTAGGGGCTAGAATAGATCCCTGGATAGGTGTAGGGGGACCGGTACTTAAAGAAAAATTGAAAGATTGGAGTGAGAATTTAATTAAGGCCCCATTAAAACCGGCCCAAAAAATATTAATTTTACAGACATATATCTTACCGAAGCTATTTTATAATCTTCTTTTAATAGAACCCCCTTTTAATCTTTTAGACGATCTTGATGTGTTAGTTAGAAAAATAGTTAAAGAGATTTTACATTTACCTCAGTGTACCACAGATGGGATATTTTATTCTAGAGGTAGGGATGGTGGTTTAGCTCTCACTAAGTTTAGTGTGCAAATCCCAAATATGTTAATTCGTAAATGGAGGAGACATATTGTCTCGAGAGATGATTGGATGGACCTATCTTATCTATATGCAGGAGAAAATCTTGTGGATAAAATATTGTCATTTAGTGCAGTAACATCTCATCCCAAGAAATGGAGGTGTAGTGAGTCGGCGTGGCCCCCCTCCGCCTCTGGCAGGGTGGCACAGCCCCCATCCCTAGAGTGGGCGGGGCTACCGGGTCCGGGGCCCGCCCCTCCAAGGTCACGGCCCCGACCCGGAAGTATAAAAGCCCAGCACCAAAGCTCAGTAGGGCCCAGCCTGCCGGAGAGAGCAGACGCTCCGGCCCGAGCTCCCGGCTGGGAGTCAGCGGCCGGCCGCGAACCGCCTGCTAACGGCCCGCGCCGCTCGAGCCTTCCTCTAGCCAGGTACCCCGAGGAGGACTGGCCCAGCCTCCCCCGGACCCGTCACGCCGAAGAAGACTGGCCCAGCCTGCCGCGACCCAGCTATCCCGAGGGAGACTGGCCCAGCTGGCCCCAGACCAGCGGCCCCGAGGAGGAGTCAAGCCTGCCCCGGGCCAGCTATCCGGAGGAAGAACTGCCGGACCAGCCCTCAAGCCCCGCTCCCGAGGAGCCGATGCTACTAGACTGGCCCGAACCCAGCACGGCCACCGAGGTAAGCCCCGAGGGGGACGAAGGAAGTAGCCCGGGGGTAGCCGACCCCGGTCAGGCTGCAGAGGCCTACGAGCCCATGTCAGTATGTGTCGGTCAGGATTCCCCACTGACCAGCAGCGATAGTAATCGCTGCTAGGGCCCCGGGCTGGGACGCAGTGGAGTGGGTGGGCCTGCGTCCCCCCCTGCCACCCCCACTCACGGGTGGCAGGCTTCCCCCTCACCCAACGCTCAGGTAGGAACCTGGGCCCCTTTAACTGCTTGTCAGCTCAACCCCTGCCCCAAAGGGCTTGAGCGAAGACTCTGCTGATTGCCCAGCCCCTGCTCCAGAGGGCCTGGACTCCTGTACTGCTGTGTTTGCCCAGCCCCTGCTCCAGAGGGCTTGGGCTCCTGTTCTCCTGACTGCCCAGCCCCTGCTCCAGAGGGCCTGGGCTCCTGTACCGCTGTGTTTGCCCAGCCCCTGCTCCAGAGGGCCTGGGCTCCTGTACTGCTG
>NW_020682657.1:0-3005 GCF_002925995.2 Terrapene triunguis
CTGAGCTTCTTAACCCTTTACAGGTAAAAGGATTTTGGTGTCTCTGGCCAGAAGGGATTTTATAGTATTGTACACAGGAGGGCTGTTACCCTTCCCTTTATAGTTATGACAACAGCTCTGCTCCCCAGCTCAGCTTGGGCCCCTGCTTTCTCCTTAGCTCAGCCCCACTCTGTCGGACCCAGGCAATTCCAGCTCACATGGAGAATGGGACCCCCCGGCCTCCTGACTCCCTGATTAGCCTGCCCGCCCTGTCAATCAGGCTGACCTGGTGCATTGGCCTCTCCCCATTGTTCCTGGGGACTGTCAGTCTCAGGGTCCTGATTTCCCATCGACCCTTCCCCTTGGTACTGGGAGCTAGCCAACCAAAACACCCCCACTGCGTTTTAGTAAGGAGACAACAGTCCCCTTACACATACCTTGCAAATCCCACTGGCAGTGTGAGGAGACAAACTGCTTCGCCTTATACTGCCCTTTTGTAGGGAGCTGCCCATCTCTCCTCTTCTTTTAAAGTCGAACAGCGGAGGTTAACAGAGGGAGTTTGCCTGGGAGTTCGCCTGGGGAGAGCCCACTGAGGCTTTCATCTTGCGGGCTTCTCTAAGTAGTTACTGCAACAGCTGAGGAAGCTCTTAGAAGGAAGGTAATATGGAAGGTGAGCGTTCAGCTGTTGTAACCTGCACGTGTTGTGCCATGTTTGTCTTTCTTCCACAGGACAGAAGCGACTTTGTCTGTACAAAGTGCAAGCTGGTCTCCATATTGGAAGAGAAGGTTCGAGGTCTGGAGAAACAAGTATCAACCCTGCATTGCATAAGAGAAAATGAAGATTTCCTGGACAGACGTCAGGATAAGCTTCTATGGGCACAATGTTATAAAGAATCAGAGCAGGCTGCGCAGCGGGGACAGAAGGACGGTGAAGAAATTTGGCAGCATGTGACCTCCAGAAGAAGAAAGAGGAGCGTCCATGTACCAGCAATGGAGATACAGGTGAGCCACTGTTTTCATGTTCTCTCCACAGGTATTAATGCGAAGAGTGGACTAGATGATACATCTGAGAGAAGGGAGCAGAAGGAGACTCCACCGATTGGAAGGCATGAGATGCACTGTCCTAGGGATGGGGGTTCCATGACCACTGGACCCAAGAGAAGGAGGCAGGTGGTGGTGGTCGGGGACTCCCTCCTCAGGGGGACTGAGTCATCTGTCTGCCGGCCTGACCGGGAAAACCGAGAGGTCTGCTGCTTACCAGGAGCTAGGATTCACGATGTACGGAGAGACTGCTGAGACTCATCAAGCCGTCGGATCGCTACCCCTTCCTGCTTCTCCACGTGGGCACCAATGATACTGCCAAGAATGACCTTGAGCGGATCACTGCAGACTACACGGCTCTGGGAAGAAGGATAAAGGAGTTTCATAGATTCATAGATTCTAGGACTGGAAGGGACCTCGAGAAGTCATCGAGTCCAGTCCCCTGCCCTCATGGCAGGACCAAATACTGTCTAGATCATTCCTGATAGACATTTATCTAACCTACACTTAAATATCTCCAGAGATGGAGATTCCACAACCTACTAGGCAATTTATTCCAGTGTTTAACCACCCTGACAGTTAGGAACTTTTTCCAAATGTCCAACCTAAACATCCCTTGCTGCAGTTTAAGCCCATTGCTTCTTGTTCTATCCTTAGAGGCTAAGGTGAACAAGTTTTCTCCCTCCTCCTTATGACACCCTTTTAGATACCTGAAAACTGCTATCATGTCCCCTCTCAGTCTTCTCTTTTCCAAACTAAACAAACCCAATTCTTTCAGCCTAGAATGACCTTGAGCGGATCACTGCAGACTACGTGGCACTGGAAAGAAGGATAAAGGAGTTTGAGGCGCAAGTGGTGTTCTCGTCCATCCTCCCTGTGCAAGGAAAAGGCCTGGATAGAGACTGTCGAATCGTGGAAGTCAACGAATGGCTACGCAGGTGGTGTTGGAGAGAAGGCTTTGGGTTCTTTGACCTTGGGAAGGTGTTCCAAGAAGGAGGAGTGCTAGGCAGAGACGGGCTCCACCTAACGAAGAGAGAGAAGAGCATCTTCACAAGCAGGCTGGCAAACCTAGTGATGAGGGGAAGAGACCAAAGCCCTGAGGTAAGTGGAGAAATGGGATACCGGGAGTAAGCACAAGCAGGAGAGCGCAAGAGGGGAGGACTCCTGTCTCATACTGAGAAAGTGGGACGATCAGCGAGTTATCTTAAGTGCCTATACACAAATGCAAAAAGCCTGGGAAACAAGCAGGGAGAACTGGAAGTCCTGGCACAGTCAAGGAACTATGATGTGATTGGAATAACAGAGACTTGATGGGATAACTCACATGCCTGGAGTACTGTCATGGATGGATATAAACTGTACAGGAAGGAAAGGCAGGGCAGAAAAGGTGGGGGAGTGGCATTGTATGTAAGAGAGGAGTATGACTGCTCAGAGCTCTGGTATGAAACTGCAGAAAAACCTGAGAGTCTCTGGATTAAGTTTAGAAGTGTGAGCAACAAGGGTGATGTCGTGGTGGGAGTCTGCTATAGACCACCAGACCAGTGGGATGACGTGGACGAGGCTTTCTTCCAGTAACTAACAGAAGTTGCTAGATCGCAGGCCCTAGTTCTCATGGGAGATTTCAATCACCCTGATATCTGCTGGGAGAGCAATAAAGCGGTGCACAGACAATCCAGGAAGTTTTTGGAAAGTATAGAGGACAATTTCCTGGTGCAAGTGCTGGAGGAACCAACTAGGGGCAGAGCTTTTCTTGACCTGCTGCTCACAAACAGGGAAGAATTAGTAGGGGAAGCAAAAGTGGATGGGAACCTGGGAGGCAGTGACCATGAGATGGTCGAGTGCAGGATCCTGACACAAGGAAGAAAGGAGAGCAGCAGAATATGGACTCTGGACTTCAGAAAAGCAGACTTTGATTCCCTCAGGGAACTGATGGGCAGAATCCCCTGGGAGAATAACATGAGGGGGAAAGGATTCCAGGAGAGCTG
>NW_020682658.1:0-2046 GCF_002925995.2 Terrapene triunguis
GTCTGGGTCTATCTGCCTATCATAGAATCAGAGAATATCAGGGTTGGGGCTTTGTCAACCCTGACCTTAAAAACCTCTAAGGAAGGAGATTGCACCACCTCCCTAGGTAACCCATTCCAGTGCTTCACCACCCTCCTAATGAAAAAGTTTTTCCTAATATCCAACCTAAACCTTCCCCACTGCAACTTGAGACCATTGCTCCTTGTTCTGTCATCTGGTACCACTGAGAACAGTCTAGATCCATCCTCTTTGCAACCCCCTTTCAGGTAGTTGAAAGCAGCTATCAAATTCCCCCTCATTCTTCTCTTCTGCAGACTAAACAATCCCAGTTCCCTCAGCCTCTCCTCATAAGTCATGTGCTCCAGCCCCCTATTCATTTTTGTTGCTCTCCACTGGACTCTTTCCAATTTTTCCACATCCTTCTTGTAGTCTGGGGCCCAAAACTGGACACAGTACTCCAGATGAGGCCTCACCAATGTTGAATAGAGGGGAATGATCACGTCCCTCGATCTGCTGGCAATGCCCCTACTTATACAGCCCAAAATGCCATTAGCCTTCTTGGCAACAAGAGCACACTACTGACTCATATCCAGCTTCTAGTCCACTGTAACCCCTAGGTCCTTTTCTACAGAACTGCTGCCTAGCCACTTGGTCCTTAGTCTGTAGCAGTGCATGGGATTCTTCTGTCCTAAGTGCAGGACTCTGCACTTGTCCTTGTTGAACCTCATCAGATTTCTTTTGGCCTAATCCTCTAACTTGTCTAGGTCCCTCTGTATCCTATCCCTACCCTCCAGCGTATCTACCACTCCTTCCAGTTTAGTGTCATCCCCCTCAGCCCTCTGCCCTCCCCCCCCACTGCCACTGCTCACTCCTGTCCGCCGCGGGTGGTGAACGCTATAAGGGTGAGGCTCTCTTCTCGGGCACTAGCTCTCCTAGCTCAGGACATGGGGCTCCTTCCTCTTCCCAGTCTCTCCGAACGACCTGTGTCTTGTGGACATGAGCCTGCTCCTGTCGCCAGGTGGCTGACAAAGGAGTCTCCTGCCTGGGGAGGCTCTGGCATTGTGATGCAGGCACAGTGCAGCAGGCAGTTAACACTAGGGCAGTAGTTCTTCCTTCCCAGAAACAGGAAGTACGTGCTTGCAATAGGGGACAGCCCCCCCAGTGCAGCGCAAGGTCGGTGTATCTCAGCAGGGAGCAGCAGGAACTCCTAACCCTACATGGGCTGGGATTGATACCTGGCTGGCCTGGGCCCCTAGCGGTGTGAGAGCCACGTGAAGATTTGTTTGTGGCTTTTCCCCTTCAGGGGGCCTAAGGAGCTCTTTCTCCCAGAGCTGCATGGGAGGAAGTGAAGGCTCAGCCCTGAGCTGGAGGCTGGCAGCGATATTCTGTTCAGGGCTGGTGGGAGGAAGCTCCCCGCAGTGAGGCTTAGAGGCTCTCTGCTGCAATCGGGCCTGTGAGATATTAGTCTTGCAGTATTTGTTCAGTGCTGATGGATTGGCTGTAGGAGCTGTGTCTGGGAAGTCCCCACAGAACTGCCCGGCGGAAAGAGGGGGCTGTTCAGTTCTGCTGACTTTGCAGGCTTTTGGGTCCTAGTGCCGGTGGTGCTCCCCGTCTGTGTGCTGGGAGGGGCCATCCTGTTCTCTGTACAACAGGGAGTGCATGTGCTGGGGCGGGGGGGGGGGTGGACTGGGGGAAATAAGCAGTAGGGAAGGAAGGGGGTGGGATGGGGAGGAGATGGGCAGTGGGGAAGGGGCATGGGATGGGGAAGAGAAGGGGATGAGGGATGCGGGGACAGGGGAGAACCGGGAGCCCGGCATGCAGCATCCCCTTGGCAGCAGCTGAGGCTCGCCCGTTAAGCAGCCCCATCGAACCCTCCACCTGACTAGCCCCACCTGCCCTGCATCTGTACCACCCATCCCACAGAGCCCCAGCCAGCTTCACTTGGACCCCCACCCCAATGAGCCCCACCTCCCCTGCACCCGCCCTCCCGCTGAGCTCCCCACACCTAGACACCCCCTGCTGAGCCCCAAGCACCTTCACCTGGAC
>NW_020682659.1:0-1475 GCF_002925995.2 Terrapene triunguis
GCACCCCCAGCCCAGAGCTCTCACCCCTCCCACAGCCCAATCCCCTGCCTCAACCCGCAGCCCCCTCCCACATTCCGAATCCCTCGGCCCCACCCCCCAGCCTGGAGCCCCCTCCTGCACCCAACCCCTCATCCTCAGCCCCACCCCAGAACCTGCACCCCCAGCCAGAGTCCTCACCCCCTCCCGCACCACAACCCCCTGCCCCAGCCCAGTGAAAGTGAGTGAGGATGGGGGAGAGTGAGCCACTGAGGGAAGGGGAAATATAGTGAGCAGGGGGAGGGGCCTTGGGGAAGGGGTGGGGCAGGAGCGGGGCCTGGGGAAGGGGCGGGGCCTTGGGGAAGGGGCAAGGCAGTGGCAGGGGTGGGGCAGAGGTATTCGGTTTTGTGTGATTAGAAAGCTTGCAGCCCTACCCAGAGCACAGGCCTGGCGTGGCTTTGGGGAGAGAGCGCCTCGGGCCCCGCAGGACACTGCCCTGGTTCTCGCTCAGGTCAGGCGAAGGCTCGGGGGGCTGGGAGGCCTGGCCCCCCTCAGGGAGTTCCGATATCCCAGACACAGTGTTGGGCTCAGCTCCTGCCCCATGCGTCTGGGACGTGCCCGCCCCAGGCAGAGCCAGGCTGTTACTGGACTGGAGCTAGCTGGGGAAGCCTGAACCACTAATGCGCTTCAGAGGAACCCACCCCCTGAAGCTACGCGGGGCCCTGCTGGGTCAGGGCAGGGAGCGCGGGGCCGTGGCACGCTGGCCCCAGGGGCACCGGGGAGCGCTGTCAGGAGTGGGTCTTGCTGGGCCCTGGAGGAGGCCTCGCTAGCACCGGCCCCGCGTTCTCAGGGAGTCACCGATTGACCAGAAACCCTCCCTCTCTCCTTCCCTTCCCGCCTCCCCCCCCACTCCTTGCTTTGGCCCCTTGACTCTCCCGTGCTCTGCCCCTGCATTTCCCCAGTAACCGTCCCTGTTAGCTGCATGCCGGCGCTCACACCAGTCACAGCACAGCACAGCCCATTCCCAGGCCTCTCTTCCGTAGGGCCTCAGTGGGGCCAGGGAACGTGCACACGGAGCGGCCCCAGCAGCTTGTGGGGCAATGCACAGCCAGAGTGGGGGTAATGGGGCACCGGACAGCTCAGGCTTGGTTGTCGGGGCCTATCTGCCCTGTGTTATGACCAGGGAGACATCCCTGTGGCGGGGGGAAGGCTGTTTACCCAGGGCAGGCGGGGGGCACACACCAGCTGAAGAACCTGTTCACCAGCCCATTACAGATGAGTCAGCGCAGCCCTGCCTGCAGGACACGAGCGTCTCCCCAGCTCTGCCCCATCTGCCGGCCTCCTGCGGACAGAGCCACCGCTCCCCTCGTGCAGAGCTACACACCTCCAGGCCAGACACAAGCCCACTGCAGGGATCTGGGTCCCATGTCAGCCAGCCCCCTGGGGACCTCGACCTGTTCTGGCCAGGCTCTGCACCCTCTCTGGCCTCCTGGGATACC
>NW_020682660.1:0-1036 GCF_002925995.2 Terrapene triunguis
TGGGGGAGGGCAGGGCACTGCGTTTGGCTCAAGAGCCCCTGCTATGGGGGACATGTAGTGGGGAGGAACCATCACCCCCCACCTCAGGCAAGGATCTGTCCCAACCCTGAGCACTGGGAACCTCTGTATGCAAGGGGGTAGATAGATAGATAGATAGATAGATAGAGAAGGGTGTATGGGGATAGATAGATAGATAGAGAAGGGTGTATGGGGATAGAGAGATAAGGTGCAAAGGCCGCTCATGACTACAGTCAATCTCTGGGGTTGTTATTCGTACACAAAGGAACTTCTTAACTGGATTCAATGTCAAATGTCACAGCCAGGAATGGGCCGGTCCTGATCTCTGCTTAGCCCAAAGGTGTGAACTGCAATTGGCAACAATTCATGAACACCTGACACACTGTTGGAGCTGTCACATCCTAGAGGGGAAATGCCCAATGTCCCATTCTCCACACCCCAGAGTCAGCCAGTCCCCTGCCCTGGGGCCGGATTGAAGTCCGAGCCCCTGAGAGGAGAATCATAGACTCACAGAATATCAGGGTTGGAAGGGACCTCAGGAGATCATCTAGTCCAACCCCCTGCTCAAAGCAGGACCAACCCCAACTAAATCATCCCAGCCAGGGCTTTGTTAAGCCTGACCTTAAAAATCTCTAAGGAAGGAGATTCCACCACCTCCCTAGGTAACCTATTCCAGTGCTTCACCACCCTCCTAGTGAAATAGTGTTTCCTAATATCCAACCTAAACCTCCCCCACTGCAACTTGAGACCATTGCTCCTTGTTCTGTCATCTGGTACCACTGAGAACAGTCTAGATCCATCCTCTTTGGAACCCCCTTTCAGGTAGTTGAAAGCAGCTATCAAATTCCCCCTCATTCTTCTCTTCTGCAGACTAAAAGAGAGAGGGCCCTGTGTGACATTCTCCACCCTGCTGAGCAGCCAGATTGAGGTGTCAATCCCAAAGTCTCCAGAGTCAAGCACAGAACCCAGGAGTCCTGGTTCCCAGGCCCCACTGCGCCTCTGGGAATGATCCAGGGTA
>NW_020682661.1:0-1970 GCF_002925995.2 Terrapene triunguis
TTCTTTTCAGCATAGGACATGGCAGACTCTCCCTTCTGCTGAACCACAGACTGCAGAGCCCCCCAGTTAGTGGTCTGGGCTCCTAGAACAACAGCTAGTGCATTCCTGAATTCTGTTACAGTGCCTGCATCTGGGTTTGGGATTCCTGCTGGTTCTTCAGCCTGATCCCCTCCCACTGGGTTGGGGTTACGATCTTCAGCCCAGCGCCCTGTCTTCCATTTATTATCTAGATTCTCCCACACATCCCTGGGGCACTTGCACTTGACCAGGATGTGAACGTCCTTCCTGTGGAGGCCATGTATTTCTGTGAGGCCATCCAGCTTGTCCCAGAACTCAGTATTCTTGTTATCACGCTTGAGTTCAGGTAAATCAGACAGTAGTGCCTGTTTTTCCTGGGGTGTGAAGGGACGGTAAATTTCAGTTGTTTCTGTTCTAAGTCCCCTTACTGGCTCACCCTCCGCGTTAACGTTTCTGAACCTCCTTAACTGTGTTTTGATTGGAGCCATATGCTGTACTTGCTCCCCTGGGGCAATTAATGCTTGTGGTGCTCCTTTATTATCTCTGTGGGTGCTTAAATTTGGCCTGTTATTCGAAGAAATGTATGGAGGGGGTTCTGATTCCTCCCCTCTGCTTTGTGCTGCTGAGTTTTCCCACAGATAGTTAATCGGCGGAGCGGTGGGCTGGCATATGCCAGGAGTTTGCTCTCCCCCTCCCAATCTGGAGGTGTGTCCCAGACATGATAAATTAATGGAGATATCCCATCTCCTAGAACTGGAAGGGACCTTGAAAGGTCATCGAGTCCAGCCCCCTGCCTTCACTAGCAGGACCAAGTACTGATTTTGCCCCAGATCCCTCAGTGGCCCCCTCAAGGATTGAACTCACAACCCTGGGTTTAGCAGGCCAATGCTCAAACCACTGAGCTATCCCTCCCCCCCAATGATGATTCTTTTTCTCCGGGATCTTTTCCAATTTCCAGACAGTTACATATTTTAGAACATAGGCTCTTATCTCTCAGAGCCTGGTTTTGAGATCTTAACGTTGCAATTTCTTTCTCCTTTATGTTAAGAATATCCAATAAAACTATTACTGCTTTGTCTGTTTTGTCACTTCTCTGATGATTCCACCAAGTAACTAGATCTGCCTATGGTCCGGCTGCAGAGTAGTTTGCTTTTTTAGCTGCTGCCTGCCGAGTTTTAACATGTTTATATTCCAAGTACTCTCGAGGACTAATTATTGCCTCTCCTTTTGATGCCATGGGTTTTTCGTCACCCCGGCTGCTGACCTTGAAGGGAACTTGCGTCTTCCCCCCCTAAATGCTTGTCAGCCTTTATGAGGAGTTACTTTTCCCCCTTTTTATGCTATGGTTCCAACTCCCCACAGCCTTGAATTTCATGAGGACGTCTCCCCACCCTTAATACCAAGCGTGTCTTTAATTACACACACATGCCGGACTTATTGGTTGGAGACTTTGTGCTATTCGAAAGCATGTACGTCACATGCCTGGGGGGGGGGCACTCCCCTAGGACTTGCAATGTTACGTGCAATGAGGAAATGGACCACCAGTTTGCACTGCCTACCGCTTGCGTACCCAGCCAATCCTGGGCTTAACTCACGGCCAATCGCTTGCTGGTGGGTTATTCAAGTCCTCCGTAACACACCCCTTAGTTGTTTAAACAGTACATGACCCTCTTGCACAAGTCTTCCCTCCCAAGTGGTACCCTTATTTAACCCCACTGCTTTGACCACATGTGTCTAAGGTCCTTCACACAAATTAAAAAGGAAACAAGATGTGTCTGAAAGGGGATGAGAGACTTCTATCCCTGGCCTAATGAGGTGGTAAAGTAAACATACTCACCTCTTTTGGATTTCAGTCTCAGATCCTCAGCCAGTTCACAAACTTGTATCCCGGAAGAGCCCACAAACTGAAGGACATAAATCCACACCGTGTAGAGGTCAAAGCATAGGGGTTT
>NW_020682662.1:0-1290 GCF_002925995.2 Terrapene triunguis
GAGTCCCCATGAAGGGACTGTACTGTAGCCTGAGGGGTCAGGCTAAAACTGAATGTCTTGTTGCCTTTGCTCTTGTTTTCTGTATTTAATCTTGTCCCTGGTACACCGATAACTGTACATAGAGAAAACCTTGTAGTTTTATAGACTAGATTAGTCTTTCTAAAACTGTGAACTCGCACCACTGTCCATGCAGAGAGTCAGGGATCAGGACTCATCTCACTGTACGTAACAGTCTTTTCGGATTCAAAGTACATCTGCTGCTGGTAAGGCTGGGGAGCACTGCATGGCTCCCCCTCCATTAGCCCATCGAAAGCTCTGTATGATTCTCCACCAAAAGAGACAGGAAAAAAAGTATGGGGCCCTTCCCTCCCCAAGGAGTGGGAGCAAGGGCCCTCCAAACTCATGGAGAACAGGGTCCTTTGTCCCTCCGACCCTAAGATGAAGGGATAGGAGTAGGGTAGCTTCCAGGCCTCACCCTTGAGCCTGCGTGTATCTGCTTGGGTGGGTGGACTGGGCCAGCAGCATTCTTCTTCTCTTACCTCCCACAGTCCTCTGCTGGGCTGGTGTTGGTGACTACTACAGTTAACCTCACACTGAGGTGCATGGGGCTGTTCAGTCCTCTCAATTATTTCAGGCTGGCTGCAGACTTGGGCAGACATCTCTGAATTAGTTCCAGCTGGGTCATATTTTCAAGCTCGGATAGAAACCACACCTTTCGTTACACACTGGAAGTGCCAGTGTATTCAGACGATTCCAGGAGCTGGGTCCCTGGACCCAGGCCTGTGGTGCCTATGGCTAGTTAATCCTGCCCTGCCCTGGATCAGTGCTCAGGTAACTCTGGCCCGAGGCACGGTCCCTGGCTGGGGGGAGAGCTGTGACTGGCACTGACTCTCGGTTGGGAGGGGGATGTGGCTGATTCCTGCCATCAGGTGGGTGCCCAGCTCTGCCTGCTCCATGCCTGGTGGCTGAGGGGGCTCTGGCTGCTGCTCCTTGGTGATGCTCCCAGTGCCATCTGGTGAAGAAGCGAGGGCGGGAGCTCAGCCCAGAGCCACTCTAGTGCTAGCTCCAAATCTCTGGCCAGCGGTAGGCTGGAGGATTATGATCTAAAGTACATCTCTGCAATTGTCATCCTCTCTATGGCCCGAGTCTTGTATGTTTTGGTTTCTTGGTCAGCCTCCTGCACTGCATTCTGGGTAAGGTGCCCCTGTACTCCCTTGTGTGGCTGCTAGGCCGGAGCCCTGGGTTTGGCTTTGGGCACTTTGTGCTGGAAGTAGCTATGCAATGCTGGGG
>NW_020682663.1:0-1366 GCF_002925995.2 Terrapene triunguis
CGCCCTCCCCGGCCCGGCCTGCGCCCTCCAGATGTTCCTCTTCGCCACCGCGGGGGACGCCGAGTGTTGCCTGCTGGCCGTCATGGCCTACGACCGCTACGCCGCCGTCTGCCGCCCGCTGCACTACCAGGCCGCCGTGCCGCCCTGCCTCTGCCGCGGGCTGGTGCTGGGTTCCTACGCGGCCGGGGCGGCCAGTGCGGCCGTGCACTCCGGCCTGGCCTTCCGCCTTCCCTTCTGCCGCGGCCGCACCCTTGACCACTTCTTCTGCATCATCCCGTCCGTGCTGGAGCTGGCCTGCGCCGACACCAGCCTCAACCAGGCCCTGCTGCTGGCCATCTGCGGAGCCATCCAGAGCGTCACCCTGCTGGCCATCCTGGCCTCCTACGGGCTCATCCTCGGGGCCGTGGGGCGGGCGGGCTTGCGCCGGGCTGCCTCCACCTGCGGCTCCCACCTGGCAGCTGTGGCCGTGCTCTACGGGACCATCATCTTCATGTACCTGCGGCCCGAAGGCAGCTACGCCGCGCAGGCCGACAAGATGGCCGCTGCCTTCTATACCGTCGTTATCCCCACCCTCAACCCTGCCATCTACAGCCTGCGCAACGCCGATGTCAAGGGGGCCCTGGCCAAGCGGCTCCTGGGTGGGCGCCGCATCTGGGGGGGCTGAGGAAGGGGCTGGAGGCGGGGTGGCAAAGGGAAAGGGCGCTGGGGCAAGATGGCTGCTTAGAATCTGCACCGGCATTGGTGCAGTGCTTCAGTGTAGACGCAACCTACTCCGGGTGGGCGAAGGTAATGCACCTCCCAAGGAGGCGGTAGCTAGGTCTTACGGAGTAATTCTTCCATCGACCTAGTGCTGTGTACACTGGGGGTTAGCTGGGTTTAGCTACATCTCTCCGGGATGCGGAGTTTTCACACCCTGGACTGACGTCGTTGGGTCGACCAACTTCTGAGCATAGCCCTGGCCTGAGTAAAACGGTCAAAATCTAGCCCACAGCCCTTCTGGCTCCCTACTCTAGCTGTGAGCACTTTTTCTGTAGACCGTATCCTGTCCTCATTCGGACAAATGCCCGCTGGAAACTAATGGGGGCGTTTGCCTGAATCCAAACGCCGCCCCCAGTCCCCGTGTGACACCAGGGTGACAACGTGAAACCCTAATGGCCAATGGCCCCGTCCTGTCTCTGCATTTCACGGCCCCTTACACGCTCGGCCCCTAGGAGCAGGCTTTGGACAGGACAGAGCCCGTCCACACCTTCATCTCACCCTTTGGAATCGGATGGTCTCCTGCAGCCATTGCTGGGGGGGAGGGAATCCCTCTAGAATCGGACACAGCAATCTAGGGGTGCAGCCCAACCTCTGTACACCATAGTCG
>NW_020682664.1:0-1002 GCF_002925995.2 Terrapene triunguis
TTTGGGTGAGGGTGGTGTGGGACTTGGTGGCGGGTGAGGGCGGTTACAGATAGACTGCAGCGGGGCTCTGTCCTCCTGCCTCCGGTCTTGCAGAACATCCACAAGGCGCCGGAGCGTGTCCGTTTGCTCCCTCATTAGTCCAAGCAGCTTTTCAGTAGCCTGTTGGTCCTCCTGACGCCACCTCTCCTCCCGTTCCATGACTGCTCGGTGCATTTGTGACAAGTTCTCCCTCCACTGTGTCTGCTGGGCTGCCTGGGCTCGGGAGCAGCCCATTAGTTCTGAGAACATGTCTTCACGCGTCTTCTTCTTCCTCCGCCTAATCTGCGCTAGCCTCTGGGAGTGTGCTGACAGGCTGGGTTGGGAGACAGTCGCAGATGTGTCTGTGTGAATTGTAAAAAGGGAGTGAATTCCTGAGACAGATAAATGAAATTGTATACAAAGAACCTAGTCTTTCTCTGTGAACAAGACCATGCACTGAACCTCTCACATGCGCACTCAGGACAAGGTCGAATTTTCGGCCGTCGCCTTCAGTGCCTGTGGACTTGCGGAGGTCTTGGAGTGTTCAGAGAACTGTGGCTGGAGACCTGAACTTCTGGAGCGGGCAATAATGGTAAGCCGCAGACTTGTGGCTGCTTAAAACTCCAGCAGTAGCACTGGCCTCCTTTCACATTGAAAGCAATGCCAGTCTCTGCTGCCAGCAATCAGGACAGCATCAACTCTGCCCCTGTCCCACCCCCTCGCGGCTGTCCCAGGGAAAGATCCCTGTATGCTGCCCCTCTCCCTCCACCGCGTGGCTGTAAAGCAGTCCCAATACTAACATTCCCCTCCCTAATTCAAAGCAGGGCGTCATGAGCGACATCACCCTCCTGAGGATCCCGGACACCCAGAGAGAACGCATGCTGCGGGAAAGCATGCAGAAACCGGGGCCGTATGCCGCCATGCTATGTCGGGCCATGATCCCGGAGTACTTGATTGTGGCGTGGAGGGGGCATGTCTGCTACC
>NW_020682665.1:0-1571 GCF_002925995.2 Terrapene triunguis
TGTGAAAGTTCAGATCTGGACACAAATTTTGTAGTTCAGGCCCATATCTAATCTCTCAGCATGTCAATCTTTTTCTTTCTTTCTTTTTTACCAATCTAATTAGTTAAAAACTGGCTACACAATCAAAATTAGATTTGTGTTATTGTGTTGCTAAAATGACAACAGCTAAGGGTACACATGCCTAATGTTATCAAAGACATCTGATTTGCAAACCATCTCATTCTTTAATTTTGCCCCCCCTCCATCTGTTGTATCTATTTGTTAAATATTGCCTTATACTCATATGCTTATCCTGCACATATGCACATGCTTAATTTTACAATTGTCAGTATCCCCTGGGGAGCATAAGTGTGTAAGGGTTTGTCTACACTACCAAGTTCTGTTAACAAAACTTATGTTGTCACCCAAAAGTCGACAAAACAAAAATTGCTAAAGGGTGTTCACACTTGCTCCCTCTGTGAGCAGATCATGTCCACACTGGGGACACCATCATCGATAGGGTGAGCAATGAACCGTGGGTATGTATCCCACAGTACAGTGTTGTGGGAAGGAAGAGCTGATTGCTGCGCATCTTGGGATTCTCTCCAAGTTCTCCCATAGCCCCCTCAGCTGCGGAGAGCAGCATCATGAGTAGCTTCGTGAACTCTCCGTGCTGAGGAACAGCAAAGCAGCACAGCAGTCTGTCCCCCTCCCCCTGCAACAGCAGTCTGCCTGCTGCTGTGTTCCTAGTGCAGGGCAGAACAGGAGCAGTCCAATGATTTGCTCTTTGTTTGTTCCCCAAACAGACCAGCACACAGATACTTCCTGGAGCTTTGAAAGGGGAGGGGCGCATGCCTGCAGGGCAGCAGAGATCAAAGCACTGAGCAGAGCAATCAGGGCAGGCATTGTGGGATACTGAGGGAAGCCAGTTCTGTCGACAAAACAATCAGCAGTGTCTAGACTGGCTCTTTGTTGACAATAAAGGGAGGGGAAAAGACATAAGTCTCTCATAGGGGTTGAAGTTTTTTGTCACCAAAACCAGGCGTTTTTTGTGAAAAAATTCCCATTATAGTGTCTACACTCTTCCTGTTTTGTCGCCAAAAAGCAGTTTTTGGCGACAAAACTTGCCAGTGTAGATGAACCCTAAGTGTTTTTAGGATCCGGGGCTTAGATTTAGGCTAGAGACTGTTCCTTTGTTGTATATTTGTACAGTGTGTAGCAGAATAGGATCCTGGCCTCTAGGCACTACGCAATACAAATAATAAATAAATAAATAGGCATTATAGCATAACAAAGCCGGCTCAAGGTAAAGATCTGGTTCACAGTGGAATGACCCGATCTACTGCTACCCTGAGTATACTGGCCTTTGCCATGAAGTACATCATTGATTTAAGACATTAACACAGAAGTGAAGACTTCCCCGGTACCAACAACAGCGTAATAGCTCTATAGATGCTACATTTGGCCTTGCTGCTCTTTTTGAATAGAGGCAGAATAACACCCTTCTTCCAGTCATCAGGGGTGATATTAGTATGCAAATTGGACCAGAAAAGCAGGTGTAGCCACTGTACACCAATACCTTTACAGTAACT
>NW_020682666.1:0-3129 GCF_002925995.2 Terrapene triunguis
GAGGGATACGGCGGTGACCCAGAAGCCGGGGATGTTCTGGATGATGAGGTTGCGGCGCTCGAGGTGGGGCCGGCGCATGTGGCCGAACTTGGCCTTGAGGATGCGGAAGGCGCAGCCGGCCTGCTCGTTCACCGCCTCCAGCTCCAGCTGCACCGCCTCCAGCGCCTCCAGGTACTGCTCCGTGTCCGGGGCCGGCCGGGCCGCCACGGCCCCCTCCTCCTCCTCCTCTTCCTCCTCCCCCACCGAGATGATGGAGCACTCCTCCTCCGCCCTCCTCTTCCTCCGCCCCTCCCGGCCGTCGGCAGTTTCCAGGCCTCCCTTCCCCTCAGCGGCGGTGGTGTCAAGCCTCCCCATCTTGGCAGCGGCGGCTTCCAGGACCCCCTTCCCCTCCGCGGCGTCAGTCTCGAGCCTGCCCATCTTTGTCGCTGTCGTTTCCAGGACCCCCTTCCCCTCAGTGGGGTCAGTGTCGAGCCTCCCCGCCGTTGTGGCAGCAGTTTCCAGGACCCCCTTCTCCTCAGCAGAATCGGTTTCAAGGCTCCCTGGTTCAGCGGCAGTCTCAAGGCTCCTCTTCACCCCAGCTGCCCCTTGGGGGCTCATCTCCCCCTCAGAAGTTTCTTGGTCCCCCTTCCTGCCGCTGGCGGTCTTGGGGCTCCCCTTCCCGTTGGCGACAGCCTCGAGGCTCCCCCGCGGGGCAGTGGGTTCCAGGCTCCTCTGCCCGCTACCAGCGGTGTCTAGGCTGCCCCGCGGGGGGATGGCAGTTTCCAGGCCCCCCTCCCCAGCAGGGGGCGCCAGCCCGGTGACGGCAGTTTCCAGGTCCCCCTGGGCCGCGGGCGCCCCCTGCCGCCCGGCGGTTTCCAGGCCCCCCCAGGCCGTCAGCTGGGTCAGCGCCTGGGCGGCCTCGGTCTCCTTCAGCAGCGGGCCCGGGCGGCGGCGCTTGGCGGCCGGGGAGGGTGGTGGGGTCCGGGGGATCCCCCCGTCCCCGCTCATGGTTCGGTCCGGTCCGCTCAGGCCCGGGGGCGGGGCCGCGCCAGCCCCCCTGCCGCTCAACCCTCGTTTTCAAACGGAAGAGGCGCGAGGGGAGCAACGGCCGCCGCCAACTGCCAAACTCGAGCGCCTCGCGCGTCTCTCCCTCCCCCTTCTGTTCCTCTCTCCCCTTCCCGCTCTGATTGGCCAGCGGCAGGGCGGACCCGCCAACGGCGGGAGGGGAAAGCCTTCCGTCCCACGTGGGGGGGCGAACCGGGCGGCGACTGGCCGGCGGCGCCAGCAATCGTCGTGGGTTCCGCCTTCGTCCCGCCTCCCACGTGGGGGACCCGGACGCTGATACGACGGGCGCCTTCTCGGCGGCGGCCAATGGGCAGGAGGCGGAACCAGGCTCGGTGGATTCGGTCGCGTCCGCCAGAGATGGGGCGGGGCGAGGGCCCTCGGCAGTGTCTCGAAGGGAGACTGCGCGGGACGCATGCGCGTTGGCAGGCACTTCCCTGGGTGCATGCGCAGGAACGCCGAATGCGGCGCTTGCGCCCTGGGCACCGGGCTGTGGGTAAGCGCGCGCCCGCCAGGTGGAGCAAATGCACGTGGCGCGTAATTGCTCGTTGCGCCGACGTAGTGCCCCGGGAACAACGGTGCCTTGCACACGAGAGTGCACCACAAACAATATGGTGTAATGTATAATAGTGCATTGCACAAGCCAATGCTCTGCACAGAATAGAGCCCCGCAAATAATGGTGCATTGCACACGAGAGTGCAGTGCAAACAATGCATTGTGAGCAATAGTGCATTGCGCATAGTAATGAACTGCAAACAATAGAGCCCTGCCAATAATGGGGCCCCCGTGAATAATGGTACCTTGCACGTGAGAATGCACTGCAAACAATAGTGCATTGTGCATTGCACATGGCAAAGCAAATATTAGTGGTGCTGCAAATAGCCGTCAGCCTCGTAAAGAACAGCCCAGAGGGGAGCAGAAGATACTGCCTCCCCTGCCCCGCGCGAGGGGCAGTAGATTGCAGGGTGGGGGCTTTTCCAGCAGGACCCTATAATCAAGCAGAGGAAATAAAATTGGGGAGGGGCGGGGGCTGCTGCATTGCTGAGTCACCACTGTGTGGCGCTGTGACCCTGAATCTCGGGAGAGACATTTACAAAGGGATGGGAAGGGGGCCCTACAGCGGGGGGGCTCTGCAAAGGGCACTCTCCTCTAGCCTGGCTTTCCCCCCCTAAAATTGAGGGATTGAACCCCGGCGTCTGGGCCAAATCCCAGCTCGGAGGTGCCCATTCTCCCGCTCGAAATTTCCACTCCTGTTGCACTCAGAAACAGGCATCAGCTTCACTTCCTGTCCCAAACTGCTCCCCAGCCAGCCCACCCCACAGGAGGCTGCATCTCAGCACCAGGCAAGCCAGCACCATGCAGCGTTATGTGTGGCTGTTCCCCAGTTGTCCCACCCCAGAGGTGGCTGCATCTCAGTGCCAGGCGAGGCATCCCTGTGTGGCTGCTCCACCCCAGACGTGGCTGCATGTCTCCCCCTCACCCCATGCCCCAGATCTTATCACGCTGGCTGTTTTCGAAGAAAGAGAAATCTGTGACCTTTGAATCGAAATTTCGGGGGCAGGGTCGGCCCCGAAAGCAGGAAACCAAAGCACAGATGGAGGTTTCGGTTCAGATGCCGGGGGAGCCAGCTGCTTCCTGGCCCGAACTCTGCCCCGGGGGCACCAGCGCCCCTGGGCTGGGAGAGGCCGAGGCTGGCATAGCCGGGGTCTGCATTCAGACTGTGCTCGCCCGACCCAGCTCGCAGGGGGGAAAAGGTAGAGAAGGGATTTCTTCCACAACGGCCAATAGTGACTGATGGCAAGAATCAGGGATTGAACCCAGAAGTCCTAGCTCCCAGCCCCCCCGCTCTAACCCACCAGCCCCCACTCCCCTCCTGGAGCCAAGGAAAGAACCCAGGAGTCCGGGCGCCCCAGGAGACGGGCCCTGCGTGCCCCTGGCTCGAAGAAAACACTGTTTGGTCAGTTAGTTTCATTCCGTCGGTTTTTATATCAAAAAGAAAAGAAACGAGAACAGTCCGTGCCCCCCGGCACCCCGAAAAAGGGGGGAGGGGCTGGACAAGAACCAAAGATCTGAGCGAACCCCCACAC
>NW_020682667.1:0-1449 GCF_002925995.2 Terrapene triunguis
GGGACATTGCGCCAGGCACTGTATATTATCTATTAGGTGTATTACGGCAGTGCCCGGTGGGAGGGCCTTGCGCCAGGCTCTGTATGTTATCTATTAGGTGTATTACGGTAGTGCCCCCAGGGGAAAGCGCTGTATGTTATCTATTAGGTGTATTACGGCAGTGCCCGGTGGAAGAGCCTTGCGCCAGGCGCTGTACAAACGCAGACCAGAGAGAGACTCCCCGATCCCGCAGCCTGAACCCAGCCCTACTCTGGCCGCAGTGAGGTGGAATTACCGTTGTCCCTCCCCCGGCCTGGCGGACCTGCCCCCGGCAACACGTGGCTCTGGGTCGCGCAGGGCACTGGGGGAGATGTGGGTGAATCGTGCTGCTCGCCTGTTGGTTCGGGGCGAGACCCGCTCCAGGCGGAGTAACACGGGCCGGGAAGAGAGGCTCCGGCCGGGCCACGTCTCAGTCCCGGTGCGTCACACGTAGCAGCGCGGGGTATTGCTGGGGTAACTCGCCGACAGACAGACCCGTCACCCATCCCTACAATCCAGGCGCGAAGGTGCCCACACGTCGGCCGACTGTCTCTCGGTTGTTGGCAGCTTGTCTAGCTGTACGTGCCGCCTGTTGAGTTGGGCTGTTGCAGGGGATTGTGGGATGTCGCTTGGCCTAAGTGAAAACCCGCCAGGCGTTCCCGTAACGGGGTCTGGTTTGTCTAGCCAGGGGGGCTGGCTTCACAGGGCCTGGCACTCAGGGGAAACCCCACCCCATCTGGGCTATGGGTCCTGTGGGATCTCCTCTCCCCGGGGCTGGGATCCCCCCAGCTGAGATCGGGGAAGGGGGACCGGAGGGGGTGCCTGGGACTGTACACGTTTGTGATGGACGTCTCCTACCTCAGGTCCATTAATGCTTAATGTGGCGAGCCAAGATGGGGGGCCTGGTCCCACAGCTGAAGTTGGGTGGGGAGGGCTTTTTCAGGGCAGCGTGGGGGGGATTTGTGTGGGGCTGGCCGACCCCCTTTCCCACTCGAGGGCCAGACAGAATCTGATCTGTAACCCAATCCGTCCCGACATCACTGCGAGCGCCCGGGCCATGGGGTGATCCCCCGACACAGCCGGGGGGCATCAGCTGGGCCACTGAGCTTAGCCCTTCCGGGGGCCTGAGCTTGGATCCTGGCTCCCAGCCCCTCGCCCCCCCCCCGGCCCCCCCGCCTGCCCATGGCACCCCCCAGCGCCCGGCCCTGACTACCAGGGAAGAGCGCCTCCGGCCGAGCCCCACAGCCCATTCCCCACAGCACAGCGCCCCCTAGTGCTTGGCTCTGACTCCCCTGCCCAGCCACCTTGTCTCCCAGCTCCTAAGGCCCCCGCTCAGAGCCCAGGCCCCCAGTCTCTGGCACAACGTAGGGTACGTACATGGCGGATGACGGAGCGCTGGTGCCTAGTGGTTAAAGCGGCGGGGGGGGGGGG
>NW_020682668.1:0-2876 GCF_002925995.2 Terrapene triunguis
GGGGGGCGCCCAGTGGGGCAATTTGCCCCAGGCCCCGGGCCGCGCAGGGGCCCCCACGAGAATATAGTATTCTATAGTATTGCAACTTTTTTTTTTATGGAAGGGGCCCCCAAAATTGCTTTGCCCCAGCCCCCTGAATCCTCTGGGCAGCCCTGAACCACACTGCAGGCCCAAACAGTGTTCACCATGTGAGACAGCAACTTCTAAATGCCCCAGACCAAACATTGTTCTGGATGCTAGAGAGATCCCTAAAGATATGCGGTCAGGGCCTAGTGGTGTTCTGAAGCTTCCTGGAACTCACTCCCTCTGTTAAAGCATTGATGAGGTTATAACATGTTTGAAAAGCCTATGATTCTGCATATAATCTATGGAAGTAGATTTTAATTGGCTACCTGGTAAGAGCTAGGATCATTCAAAGTTTACATCTGAAACTTTCTATTAACATGCAAATTAGGAAACCAATTATAAGAAAATTAGGAGATAGGGTTTTATTTTTAAAATGTATTATTTGGATTACGGTAACAAGAATGAGGGCTCCTTTTCGCTAGGAATGTTACTTCACAAACATGCAGTAAAAAGACAGTCCTTGTCCAAAATGGAGCACTGTCCAATTTCTCTCAGGAAAGGATAATGCGACAAAGTGGTCTCCTGGATCCAGCGATGAAAGAATGGTGGTAGCTAATGACACCATTCTCAAGTATCGTGGAAGAACATTGTTATTCCAAGTTCCTGTGATCAAGAATCGGTCTCCAACCTCCCGTCTCTCTTGCGAACTAGAAAATAGTTGGAATAAAATCCATTCCTGATAAACTCTGTTGGAAGCAGTTCTACTGTCCCCAGAAGGAGTGGGGGTAGAACCTCTTGCCTTAAAAAGGTTTTCATGAGAGAGGTCCCTGAAGAGGGAATAGGAGTGGAAGTGGGATTGAGGAGTAGAGTGGAAGTGAACAGATTAACCCACTCTGACAACTTCCAGTATCCACTTGTCTGAGGTAAGGAGTTCCCAGGCAGGTAAACAGTGGAAAAGTCGATCTCCAAAAGGGGGAAAATTGCATAATGGGGAATCCAGTGAACTGGGTGGATTGATGCCCTCAGCCAAGGTTTCAAAACTGCCTCTTAGAAGGCGGGACTGTTTGAGAAGAAAGGGTGTGTGGTCCTTGCTTCTGCCACTTGCTCCTTCTACTGAAGGCCTTCTCAGGCTCAGGGAAGGTGGGCTGCTGATGGTTCTGGAATGGCCTGGATCTTTGGACAGACTGAGTCCTACTAAAATCAACTTTCGATTCAGGAACATGCATTCCAAAAGTAAATAGCTAAAAACAAAAATAAGACTTTCACAAGGTGAAAGAAAGGTGGGAAGCTGAAACAGCTAACAGCAAAGACTCCATCTCGAGTCGCCGGCGGCTGAGAAGGACCTGAGTGGTGGGAGGCTCTCCTCTGCCTATATCTTCTTGTTTGGAGCTCGAGACATTGTTCTGAGCAGGCATGGGCCCACAAGCACTATTTTGCAGTCTCCAATCAAGAGTCCATGGGCATGGGCACATCCTAGGGTGAAGAATCCAGAGGGACATATACGCAAAGAAGAACAAATGCTTTTCAGCCTTACGGGACATAATTACAATACTGATCTGAAGTGGTCTAAGATTATCATTGATTTGACCGTGGAAAAGATGATACTGTGAACAGAAGCAAACTCTCAAGTCTTCAAGAAGTCTTACTTGTTAAGATTGTAGCATCAAAGACTTTGTGGGAGCTGCCCATTTATGATCTCATAGATTGTGACAGTAAATCTGTATCAAGCGATTTTCCTCATATAGAATATTAACTGCCACTAAGGTAGGAAATTGAGAAAATCTAGGTATTACTTATGCTGCTAGCCTAAAGTAGTACCGCAGCCCATATGGTCGTAACAGCTTTATGTACACACATACATATGTTTAATTGCCCAATCTAGCTAGCTCATGCATCAACAGGGAGATTTAATATGCTTCCTTGGATGGAGAAGTCGTCCGATGGAACTTATGTTCTATATATAAAAAAAACTTATAGTCAAACAGTTTTAAATGGAATTCTGAGGTCAGAAACGTCTCAAAACATCATCATAGAATTAGTGCATTCTAAAGCAGAATTTGGAATTAGTAGCATATAGAGACATGCTATTAAAACATTTTACCATAGAAATTTGGTGTCCAGGAAATATGTATTACAAAAAGATTCTAGTATATATAAGTTACATCTCAGTAGAGTTATGATGTTAGGATATAGATATTCAGGCCTGTCTGTAAAGGCCTATACTTTAAGAATTTAGGTGTATTCTTATCACTTAGCTAGTTATAGAGGTATAAAAGAAAGAATCAAAATCACTCCCTGTCTGTGTAAAGGACAGTCTGAGGCTCTGTTCTTAGGCTAAGTAAGGCCTTTGGCTAAGCAGCAGAGGCAGCCATAAGCTGAGAAGTGAACGATCACATCCTCACATTCCAAACTAGTCACATGGAAATAAGGTGCTATTGGGCTGTTAGGAATACAATCCTGTCCTGATATTCCTATCACCTCCAGAGAAAGGAAAGAGCCTAGAACATGTAAAAGGAAATCTAGTTTGATAGTTTTCTGTCTGGTAAGAACTTACTTATCAATAGACACAGCTGGAAAACCCTTATGTCTGTAAAGATGTAGTTGTGAAATCCTCACTTCTGTATTGTTTTGTATGTTTATTTGCATGGTCTCTGTCTGGTTCTGTAATTGTTTCTGTCTGCTGTATAATTAATTTTGCTGGGTGTAAACTAATTAAGGTGGTGGAATATAATTGGTTAAATAACCATGTTACAGTATGTTAGGATTGGTTAGTTAAATTTCAGTAAAATGATTGGTTAAGGTATAGCTAA
>NW_020682669.1:0-4724 GCF_002925995.2 Terrapene triunguis
TCGGGGCCGGGAGACACTCGGGGGAGGCGCGGGGGGGCGGCAGGTGGGGCCGGGGGGGGAATCACCTGGGTTATAAATATCTCCGTGCCAGCAGCTTTTTTTTCTCTCTCCACCACTTTCTGCGCCCCCCACCCCACCCCGCTTTGTGTGTCCGAGGCGGGTGCCTCACTACCTCGCCCTTGTTATGGTGCTGAGTGAAACCCGCGGGGTCCATGTCTTGTCCGCCTGTAACCTGCGTCCTTGGGTTCACCTCTCGCGCTCGCTCTGCTCTGGCTCGCTGCGCTCGCTTTTTAGTATTTAAGTCCCCAGGATGTGCCGGTGTCTGTATGGCTGTAACCTTCCTCCTGCCGCGCCCCCTCCCTCCTACGGTTGGGTACCCGTATTGGTCACATCGTTCTAAACTCAGACTGGATCCATCTGAGGTGGGACCAAGTTCTTCTATTTGTAGCCCACGATGATCAGAAGTGGCTAGTGACTGTGGGTGCCTCCGTTTTCAGGTGCCCAACTGGAGACACTTAAAGGGGCCTGATTTCCAGGGGTGGGGGCTCAGCACATTCTGAGAGTCAGGCTCCTCTGAGCTGGGTCAAGCTGGGCCCCGGCCCACGAGTCACTTTTGACAATCTTGGCCATAGTGTGAAGTGCCCAGAACTTTGGGGCTGTAAAAACACCACTTGCTATTAACAAACAACCGATGAGAATTTTCAGTGCAGTCACTGCTATTACAAGCCCCTATTTCAAATTAACCCAAGTTTCAAACACACAGAGAACACTGTACCTTGGGGCTGCTAATTCACCTCGGAGACCCAACGTGTATTCTTCCTTCACGGGTTGCTGGTCCCTGCGGCCTGTACGCTGTCCACTGGAGCAGTGGGGCTTTCACAGAAAAGTTGAACTTTTACATGGTTTCATCTACTTATAATCCAGTTTCGGATTCAATCTGACACAGTTAAACTGTTTTCAATTTCACTTTCTATATGAGGCCAAGCCTGTGGACTTTAGGACTTGCTTGGTTGTTTTCTCAGATCAGCAGTTCTCAAAAGATGAGAACCCATGAAACAATCTGGCAAGTGGAGCTCTGTTCATGGTTACCCCCTGCCTGGGTGTGTGGGGTGACCTGAAGTACTAGGGGCTCTCTGGTACCCAGCTTCACCTGTCCCTCAAGGTGACCCTCTGGGCGGAACGTTGAGCTCAGGGCATTGCCTTGTCATAGCCTGACGTACGTCTCCTGTACCTGGTGGAGAGGTGTGCTCGGTACACAGTGAAGTGAGAGTATCTGAGGCTATAGAGACCCACAGCGATGTTGCATTTGAAGCTTATTCTCTTCTTCATGGGCCACATTCCCTCCTTTGTTCTCTTTTCCTGTGTATGAGGCAAGTACTGTGGCTGGGCCTATTGAGTGGGCACTTGAGATACAGGGATAGGGACAGGAAAGTGGTGTCATGACTGTGCCACTGCACCCCATATTCTTCACTGTGATATGATGATGATAGGATTATGGCATAATTATGATGCATTTTGTATGAGATAAGTCACGTGAGGTGTCATTGGAAAAGTTATGATTTGCTGAATATGACTATTTTATTTGTATGCCTGGATCATTTTTGTATCTGAAGTTATGAATATTGACTGTGTATCTGTATTTCAAATGCAGTTACACCTGGGTAACACCTACTAGACAAGATGCTTTCAGTCTAGATAGCTGGTTGGGAAGGGCCTATTCAGGGCAATTGCCATTAGGAAAGACAATAGACTTTAGGAGAAGTTGATCTCTCACCTGGGGAGCCTTCCTGAGAACACTCCAGACAGCCTGTATGTAATGGCTGCTTTGACTCTACAAGGACATGTGACCAGGCCACATGACGCTGGACTCCATCTTGGGATGTCAGTGTTTTTCCACAGACCAGTCTGGGAACCAAGCTTTGAAACAAAGGGTTCCTGCCATATGATAAAGCTGTATAAGGCAGGGAGTGACATCATCTGGTGTTCTTCACTCAGCACACAAGAGGATACCTCAGGAACAAAGACTGACCTGGGGGAAGTGCTGGACCCAGGCTATACCCCCTGCTCAAAGCAGGACCAATTCCCAACTAAATCATCCCAGCCAGGGCTTTGTCAAGCCTGACCTTAAAAACCTCCAAGGAAGGAGATTCCACCACCTCTCTAGGTAACCCATTCCAGTGCTTCACCACCCTCCTAGTGAAAAAGTATTTCCTAATATCCAACCTAGACCTCCCCCACTGCAACTTGAGACCATTGCTCCTTGTTCTGTCATCTGGTACCACTGAGAACAGTCTAGATCCATCCTCTTTGGAACCCCCCTTCAGGTAGTTGAAAGCAGCTATCAAATCCCCCCTCTTTCTTCTCTTCTGTAGACTAAACAATCCCAGTTCCCTCAGCCTCTCCTCATAAGTCATGTGCTCCAGCCCCCTAATCATTTGTGTTTCCCTCCGCTGGACTCTTTCCAGTTTTTCCACATCCTTCTTGTAGTGTGGGGCCCAAAACTGGACGCAGTACTCCAGATGAGGCCTCACCCTGATTACCACTACAAAAGTGATTTTTCCTCCTGCTGCTGATAACCCACTCTAATTGAATTGTCTCAGTAAGAATTGGTAAGGCAACCCCCATCTTTTCATGTACTCTGTGTATATATATTGTGACAAAGTTCCTCCTCTATCTTGGTGGGTCCTGCGCTTATTGGCGGATTTTCTTGCCTCAGAGATTCACCATGTGGGTTGGGGAACAGCCCAGAGACCTTCCCCTCTGGGAGAACCCATAGTCCAGGTCAATTGGGAGGTTTGGGGGGAACCTGGGCCCGCCCTCTACTCTGGGTTCCAGCCCAGGGCCCTGTGGACTGCAGCTGTCTATAGTGTCGCCTGTAACAGCTGCATGACAGCTACAACTCCCTGGGCTACTTCCCCATGGCCTCCTCCAAACCCCTTCCTTATTCTCACCACAGGACCTTCCTCCTGGTGTCTGATAACGCTTGTGCTCCTCAGTCCTCCAGCAGCACACCCTCTCACTCTCAGCTTCTTGCGCCTCTTGCTCCCAGCTCCTCACACTCCCACCACAATCTGAAGTGAGCTCCTTTTAAAACCCAGGTGCCCTGATTAGCCTGCCTTAATTGATTCTAGCAGCTTCTTCTTAATTGGCTCCAGGTGTCCTAATTAGCCTGCCTGCCTTAACTGGTTCTAGCAGGTTCCTGATTACTCTAGTGCAGCCCCTGCTCTGGTCACTCAGGGAACAGAAAACTACTCATCCAGTGACCAGTATATTTGCCCTCTACCAGACTCCTGTACCCCACTGGTCTGGGTCTGTCACAATATATATCTTCCTACTGTATTTTCCACTCAATGCATCTGATGCAGTGGGTTTTAGCCCACAAAAGCTTATGCCCAAATAAATGTGTTAGTCTCTAAGGTGCACAAGTACTCCTTGTTGTTTTTATTCTTGTAAGACTAATAGTTTTGATCAAAATAGATAACATACAGGTGAATTGGTTTGGTCTCCAGCTATAAGTTTGTTAGTTTTTAGCTATTGCCTGCAGTATTGGCAAGAGCTGGCCCCTGGTTTGCCAGCATCACAAAATTAACCAAATGTTTGGAACAGTACAAACATACACGCATGGAAGAAGCTTACTGAAAATACAAATGTTTAGTGGGAGGGAGAAACCTCGGAGCTGTACTGCTTAGAGACGCAGGGTGTTCAGTAGTAACGAATACTAATCCTGCACTATGGAGACATTGGGCCAGGTCCTCAGTTGGTGTAAATCTATGAAGTCAGTGGAATTTTGCTCATATGTGTAAGCAGAGTCAGGATGAGCTCTACCCTGACATCTGGTGGTGAATTATGGCGAGTGTGGAAAAGAACTCCAGGGGCTGATCTTGTTTGCATAGGCAAACCCACCCGCCTGGCACGAGACAACAGCAACTGAAAGTGGTTACTTTGGCTGGTGTGGGATCCCCAGTTTCTCTGTTATTGGGGCAGGAAGAATAAAGTTTTGTTACCCTGATTCTGTGAATCAAGGCCAGTGGAACTGTTGTATGACAGAAAGACTCACCATTAACTAAGTAGCACTCGCTTGACAAGGGGCATGGGTTACAAAACCTAGTGAATTGAAAGAGGGTGGGGGCAGGTATTTGTACTGGGGGGGCCTGTTTTGTGAGCCTGAAACACCAATTGCTGCTGCTGCTCCTCCTCTCTGTCCACTGTTGAATGTCAGAGCTAACTTTAATTCCATTAGGAGTCTAGTTACAGGCTGCTGAGCTGAATTCACTTTGGGCCAATGGTGCACCAGTACTGGGGCTCCCCTACTATGAGCTGAAATCACAGAAGAGCTAAAGTTACCAAGAGCTGAGATCACTGAGTGCTGTGTTAATGAGTGGGGGAGCCTGAAGCTATATTGCTAAGCGGCTGGCGGAGCAATTTGCAAGGACGGCTGGAGGAGCAGCTAGCAGAGCGGAGCCTTGCGGGGATGGTTGGAGCGGCCCAAGGAACGGCGAGCGGAGCGGAGCCGTTTGTGGGGACGGCTGGAGCGGCTCACAGGTCGGTGAGCGGAGCGGAGCAGCTGGTAGAGCAGAGCAGTTGTTGGGACGGCAGGAGCGGCTCACGGGACGGCTGGTGGAAGTGGACTGGCTCGTGGTGAAGGCTGCTGCGGAACCCCACGGAGAGGCGGCCGGTCGGCCTCGGATCACGTAAGGTGCCCCTTAACACCCTGCGTGCCCCCC
>NW_020682670.1:0-1367 GCF_002925995.2 Terrapene triunguis
GGTGTTTTTTTAGCTGGGGGGTCATTGGTGGAACACGGGACCTTCTGCGGACTGAGTCTCACTGGGCGGCTCTGGAGGTAGTGCTGGATCTCCAAGGGGCGAGGTCTTGCTGTGTGGTTTGGGGGATGTGGGCAGCTCCTCCATCGGCTGCGTCTCACCGGGCAGCCTGCGAGGTGGTGCTGGCTGCTCCGATGGCAGAGTGGTGCGAGGTTACATGCCGGGGAGCGCTGACCTGTCTTGTGTCGGTTCTGACCTGGATGCTTTGTGTGAGGTCGTTTAGCTATCTAGTGAGGTCGCTGCCTCCTCCTCACAGTGGGATCCAGCATGGAGATTCTGTAGATAGGGCTGACCCTTCTAGGCATGGTGACCTGTTTGTCGGTCCCCAGGATGGGGCTTGTCCTTCCTTTGGTAGGTGTTTGGGATGCCCTTCGTGGCCCTGGGAACGCTGGCTGGGGTGCTGAAGCCGGAGCTACAACTACAGGTTGTTCCTCCCTGGTCTGGCACCCTGAACCAGGGAATTTTCCGGACCAGGGGAAGTCTATGCTGGCCCCTCTGCTGCTGCTGGCAGCAGGGCTCTGCGCCGGTGGCAGGGGCCAGCCCAGCATTGACAGAGCGGTGACTGGCGGGGGGGCGCTTGGGGGAAGAGGTGGGGCGGCTGTGCAGCCAGGAGCAAAACCCATGGCCGTCAGTGGGGTGCCTCAGACCAGTACTCATCAGAAAAAGACAGAAACAAGAAAAAAAACCCAATCAAACCTCAAACCAAACCACCAAGTGTTCCTATATCCGCTAATCCCCAATATTTCCATTGGGCAAAGAGAGACATGATTTGGTTATCCCTTTATTCAGTCTATACCACTTCTGTATGTCAAATTCAGACACAGATACACATCTCATAGTATACTGAGCAGAGTCAGGCAACAAAAAATAGATTAAGTTCAGGAAACCAATCTGCCACTTCTACACCATGTTTCCCCTTAGTCTCATCCAGAAACCTGTCAGTAGCATCTGGGGTATATCCCCCTTCAGGGAGTTCAGGTCTGAAAGAATCCAGGAATTTTTCATCGCAGACTCTCAGACTCAGAGTCACTACTGACCTCGAGGAGGGGGAACCTCAGAGAGACTGGAGGGAGGGGGCTGCCAGGACCGAGGGGACAATACTAATACCTAAGAATTCCCCATGCCTCCAACCAAAGAATGACCCTCAGCTGCACCTGCAGCCATGTGCTCCCCGACTGCACTGACCAAACTAATCCACTGGGGCCTTCAATGTTTTTTATTCCGTGGTTTTGCCAACAAGTCAGAAGTCAAAGCCAAAGCCATGGAAACCACAGCGACAGGCTGAGCCTCCATTTCTCAGCCAGGCTCAG
>NW_020682671.1:0-1247 GCF_002925995.2 Terrapene triunguis
CTCAGGGCTTCAGCTTGCATTAAAGCACTCCCTCTCTAAAAGAGTTTATTGTTCATTTTATGTGGATAAGGTCACCATGCTTTTCAGTAAATTTTGAGGGAGAGGTTGTATGAGAGAGAGCAAAAGGAGAAATACCAGAAATGCAGGATGTTTTTTCAAACATACATTAAAAGGCTACATAAAATATACAAACTACAAATTGGAATTCACTGAAGTTTGGACTAAAAAGCCTAAATTATTGGATGTCTACCTCTGCTTCTGTACTCCCCATTTGCCTCTGGCTCTAAAGGTATCTCTTCTTTTGCCTAATTGCACAACAATCATTAAGTGATAGTGTTTGCAACTTGCCATTCTTATGAAATGGTGACTAAGAGAACAAATGTATGTGCATTAGGATGTGCTATTATCCCATTAGGGATGGGAAGAGAAATGTATCTTTGAATTTCAAAGACCTTCAACATCATTGTGTTAAATTGGAATCAGTAGTTTAATGGACAAAGAAGGGGGTGCGGGGAGAGATATACATTGTAGTGTGTTTTCTTTTTCTTTTTCTGTTTTATTTTTCCTGTAAAGCCTTTGAAATAAAGTACTGGGAGGAAAGGTAAAAGCTATTGATAGATAACCTAAAGCAGTTTAGGGCAAATCCTAAAATCCTTATTCAGTGCTTACCAAGGCCAAACTCTGACTTCAGGTAAAGACGTCAGGCTTTGGCTTCTCAAAATGTAGTCATGTTAAATAGATCCCTTTTCGAGCTGGAGGATGGTTTAGTGGTCTAAATCTCCGGTTTTAAATATCTAAATTCCCACTACATCAAATCAATTCAGAACTGGCTGAGCCTTTCATCCTTCTGCTGAAGAGAAATTAAATTCTATGCTGCGTGCGTGTGTTGGAATGATTGGTTAAAAGCTGAGGACATCACACCTTGTGTAGATATTAAAGGTCCCGTTAGTAAGATCTAGGGGTTTCCTTTTCACCTGGGGATTTGGGGCCAATTTGGTTCTGCACTGCCTTGTCCTGGCCTCCCCGCTATTGTTATACAATATTTGGTTGCTGTCCTCCAACCTTTAGGTGGTGGCACTTCAGTGGTTCTGTGTGGATATAAGCCTTAAACTTGCAGTTAGTTCTGTATCAACATGAACAACAAGGAGTCCGGTGGCACCTTAAAGACTAACAGATTTATTTGGGCATAAGCTTTCGTGGGAAAAAACCTCACTTCTTCAGATGCATAGAGTGAAAGTTACAGATGC
>NW_020682672.1:0-1000 GCF_002925995.2 Terrapene triunguis
GGATTGGTGTGGCAAATAGACTTTACTGAGTTTCCCAGGACCCAAGGGTACAGGTACCTCCTCATCTTGGTGGATTGATTCAATGGATGGCCCGAAGCCTTCCCATGTCGTAACAACACTGCCAAAACGGTGGCTCTTAAGTTTGTCAAGGAGATCATTCCTCGCTTCGGACTCCCCCAGTGGATGGAATCTGATAACGGAACACACTTCACATCACAAGTTGTTCAAAAGATATCAAGTGCTTTGCAAATCCCCTGGAAGCTCCACACACCATGGTGACCACAACCAGGTGGAGTAGTGGAACGCACAAATCAGACACTCAAGCGACACCTCTCAAAGGTCTGTCAGGAGGCCTCTCTTAGGTGGCCTGATGCTTTGCCCCTTGTGTTACTCCGTATTCGTGCTCTCCCCAAGGGCAGGTTAGGACTTAGTCCCTTCGAGATTATGTTTGGAAGGGCATGGCCTCTGAATGGTACACCGGTTCTGGCAGGAGAGTGGGAAATGGGGTGTGGTTTCTTGTCTCAGTACATGTGCTCTCTGTCTGCTGTTCTTTCTTCTCTTCACAGATACACCAAAGATTCACAGCCTCTTCTGCTGGATGCCCCGGTCCACTCCTTACAGCCTGGTGACTCCGTTCTCATTCGGACCTGGATCGACGAACCTCTCCAAGAGAAGTGGAAGGGACCCCACATCGTCCTGGTGGTCTCCCACACGGCAGCAAAGGTCGAAGGACACAAGAACTGGATTCATCACTCTCGACTGAAAGCAGTACCCACTCCTGAACAGTGGACTGTCCAGCCTGCAGAGAAGACTGCCAGCGACGATTTGGGACTTAAGCTGTTATTCAAAAGACAGTAAGAGTAGCTGGGAATGCCTGGTGATCAGTCTGAACAGCCACAGCGCATTCTCCGCGAACAGGGCTGGCTCTAACTTTTTTGCTGCCCCAAGCAGCAAAAAAAAGAGCCACCCCGCCAAGCGCCGCCCCGCCGGAACCCCCCCC
>NW_020682673.1:0-7913 GCF_002925995.2 Terrapene triunguis
GAAGATTAAATTCTGTGCAATGGAACTTGTGTAGATAACTTCCTCCGTTTTCTAACATCCGAACCATAGACTTTCCCTTGCAGTTTTGGCTTATGGCTGCTTTTTATTATCTGCAGTTATAATTTTATTGGTACAATTGTATTGTTTCCTTGAAGCAACAATCAAGGTGTTTTCCTTCTGCTAGCTAAATGTTTTTTATATGTGTCAGATGGAAAAGACCTGATGCTATTTTGTAGGTAGGTGCAGAACCTCCAAAACAAATTTTTACTGGGTACAGGTCTTTTATGCAATAATTGTCTTCTTTAACATTTTTAATCTTCAGCGCTCTTTTCAAGCATTAATTCTCACAACACCCCTGTGAGGTAGGTGAGTATAATCCCTAATTTACAGCTGGGGAAACAGATATTAAGAAGTTCTTACTTGCTCAAGGCCACATAATGAGTCAGTATCAGAGCTGGGATTTGATCTAGGGATTTCTTTCTTCTAGGCTTGTGCTTATAGACCACATCTAGTGTAGTCTTTCTCATGAATTCCACTAAGAAAAGCTTTGAGTTTCATTGAGATTTAATAAAGGATACTGCAAAGTCACTTTTCATAATTTTACATTACATTTTTTCTTTCCTTCCTTTCTCTTGTTATCCTGTATCTATAACCACATGCACATTGACTATTCACTGATTAGCTGTCAGTGTAATTATGCTCTCTCATACATTACCTTTGTTTATTAACAGAGACATTTTCTTTAACTGTCATTTTGCAAGGTTCCTGGACCAAATCCTGCAGAAAAGGTATGAGAAGTCCTGGACAAACTTTGACATCGACATGAAATTTTTATTGTAGTCTTTATTTCATTGCACACAGCAGTTTTATCCAGTTGCTTGTAGTTTTCAGTATCATTGCTCTGACATCATTCACTGTTCATGGAATATAGTACCTTTTCAGTGCACTTGAATGGGCACTATTTGTCTAGAGAAATAGGCATATGATGAGACCTGTCTTATGGGGCCAACAGCTATTGATTACATACCCAGAAGTGGCATTTAACTAAAGGTCAAACAAAATTGTACTGGAAACTATATGGGGTACTTTAAAATAGGTATTTGAAATATGGGGTTGCCTGTAAGAAGCCGTCTCTAATGCAGGTTTTGTAGTATATTGTGTGGCAGAGATGCCAGAAATGGGGAGGCATACAAACCAAATGTTGCATGCAGCTCTATATTATATTTTTTCCTTCTTTTGATGCACTATATAGGTTAAGTCCTCCCACTAGCATCATGCTAAATAGAATTGGTATTTTAAAGCCAAGAGAGAGACATTAGATACACAGCCTATTTAGGCTAAATGAGCAAATGGACAAAAAGTCAAGGCTTCCTATTATTGATAGACTATTTTTCTGAGAGTTCATAGCTAAAAAATGAAAAAAGTGACACCTGTTCTGCTTGCTTGTTATTGCCCTGTGTAAGCTGGGATTTGGTTTTGAAAATAGTTTTAATACTAATTGTTGCAGAACTGCCTCCTGATAGCCACTTCCTTCTTAAAAAGTGATTTATCTGATGCTGCTGGTGTGGTAGGGTGACATAAGAGGTCATGAACCATTTTTCCGTCGTTTAGTAGGAGGAAAGCTGTTATTTAGTGCGGGGAGTTCTCTTACACTTTTTGGTAGTGTGTCCCACATCTTCAGAATGTCTTGTAGACCTATCTTGCTTCTTATTTGTTGTCACCTGGATCACCTCTATTTACAACTATTCTACAACCCTGAGGCCACTACAGCAATTCCTTAGTGGGGAAAATATTTGACTATTCTTAGTTGTTCTACTGGTGGCTCCTTTTTCTTCTCTTCTTCCTTGTTTTCAGCTGCTTTTACAGGCAGCCAAGTCCTTCTTTGCAATGAAGAGCCTGGACATTTGCAGAAGTGTTTGGAAGCAATGAAGTGGAGCCAGCACTATATGACCTGACACCTCTCCTTGGACCACCAGCAAGGGTTACACATTTTGACAATGGTTGGTCTAGTGGGTTGAGCATGGGCCAAGGAATCAGGCATTATATAAGTACCAAGTATTTATTCTAATTAATACAATAATAAATTATGTAACATCTAAAATGTGTTACATATTAGTGGCCAAGCCCTTTTGAATTCTGATGCATGGGAATTGTCTGTTGCTCCAGCTGATCAATTTTTGTGTTGGAGTAATGGTAGGTGCTTGGTTAAAATCTTAAAATAAATTAATACATAGTGGAAATCAGAATCCCTAAATATCTTCCATCATGTGACAAATTAAATAATCTCTTCTGACTGTTTGAATGACAGATGTGGCTCAGCTTCTCAAGAAAACTTTCATATGTTGCAGGTCCTCAGCTCAATTGGGTAGTAACTTAGGACCTGTGGATCTATCCATTTACAGAAGGGAAAATTTTCAGTTAAGCAACCGCAAATTCTCCTAGTGGCTGTCTGAAGACACTTAAGTGACTAATATATTCAGCTTGCTGTGGACATGTGTCAGTTTAACAGAAAATATCACAATTGGCACTAGTTGGCTTGCTTGATGACACCAGCAGAGAGGGCAAGGACTGAATGGGCCATGGCGAGCGAACTCCCCTCTCATGCCCATGCCAAGTCAGGTTGAGGAATGCTAGGGGTGTGCCGTGAATACCTGAAGGATTTCAGTCTCCGGAGCTGGCACCTCACCAGTACAAATTCATGAACATTAGAAAATTTGCGGGGGGGTGGGGTGGGGTGGGGTGGAGGAGGAGATAAGAATCTGCTTCCCATCCCAATATCTTGGCTGATAAAAGGTTATTTTTTTCTGATCTTCTAGTCTTTGGCAAAGGTGCATATGAAAGTTGTGGCAGTCTAGCTCCTGCCACAGGGGTACATATATGTTTTGTTTGAAAAGTTTCACTCCATCTGTAAGTTCATTCACACTTGGGTTCTTTTTATTGCAGTTCACCTTGAATTTGTATTGAAAAAAACTGTGTTTAGACATTGGTGTTGCCTTCATCTTGAAGATGGACGGTGGGATTTAAGTATGTTTGTTATCCCTGGGGTGGGGTTAAGTATGTTTATTATCCCAGGGAATCCTATAGGGTTTTCTTTAAGGAGTCTTCCCATGTCTCTGCCAAGAAGATTTGTATATTGCACCCACCAGAACACGCACACTTCCAGAGGTGAAGCTCTTAAGAAGTTGATTTGGAGATCTAAGGCAATGACTACAGATTTTGACATGATTATGATTGTGGGATTCATGCATGCCTTAGTTCTGTGCTGTTGGACATTTATGCACGTCCCCATATCACCCATTCCGTCTCTCACATACTGCATGAGTTCTGTACCAATGCTAGTGTCTCTCTGTGACTGGGAGGGTGTGTACCCTATAAGGTTATGATGTTGCTTTGTGAAGGTTGAGAGCAGAGTTGAAAACTCTGTGAAACTTTAATCCCCTAAATTATCATAGTTACTTCTTCATTGGCACTCAAGCCAAACATTTACATGGACCATGGATTGAACTATTTTGATGGCTCAAGGCTGAGGTATGTTGACAGAATGGGGTAGAGGAGGCTTGCAGTGCTGCTGCTCATGGATTTTTTTCTGTGGATAAAGGACTTTCAGAGGTGTCAGTTTCGTTCCATTCATCACTAAAGAAATTGAGAAGGGAATAAAAAAAAGTTAAGAATTCCAGCTGTTAAAATTGATATTCTTTTACACAGAGATCATGTCTTGGGTCTCCACCAAATTGTACTGAACTATAATGCATTTGTCATTGGGAATGAGTTTGTGACTGATCTAATGTGGTGGCATTTCAGAAAAAGGATTGTTCTTGCGGATCTTTTAGCAGACAATGTAAATAGCGTTACTTTAGGAAAATTAGCCAAGTAATAGTTTAGTCTCAGTTAATAATTACCTTATTTTTAGAGTACTGTAGCTGTTGCATTATTGTAAAACTGATCCTTGAGGAACTGGTGCTGATGTGAAACAGAACCCTTTTTGACGTATATTATTTCTGGCATCAATGATAAAGGAAGTCGTGAAGTGCTGTGATACAAAGGCAGTTGTACTTCACAGTGTTAGCAGTAAGCTTTACGGAGTCCATACTATGAACATTTTGCATTACCACAAATGTGACTTTCTAACGACGTGTTCTGTGAGTAAGATCTAATGCCTGTCACGTTCACCAGCAGAAAACTGTAGATATTGAGCTCATTATTGCTGTTGTTGAGATGCTAGAGTAATGATATAGCAAGGCCATTAGAGTTTGAGAGAGACAGAAAATTTATGTAGTGGGGCTTGCCTAATTAAGGAATTTGCATGTTGTTCATACATGATATTCAGATTTTTCCTCATACTTCGTGCATACTGATAGTTTAAGTGCACCTTTTTTTGTAACTTCAAATGCATGGACACACTGGGTATGTCTACAGGGGGATAAAAGCTCTGTGGCTGCAGCTGACTTGGGTCAGCTGACCTGAGCTCGCGGGGCTTGGGCTGTGGGGCTAAAAATTGCTGAGTAGAGGCTCGGGCTGGAGCTCAAGCACTGGGACCCTCCACCCTCGCAGGGTCCCAGTGCTTAGGCTCCATCCCAAGCCTGAACATCTACACCAGAGGTGGGCAAACTACAGCCCGCGGGACCGTCCTGCCCGGCCCTTGAGCTCCTAGCCGGGGAGGCTAGTCCCTGGCCCCTCCCCCGCTGTCCCCTCTCCCCCGGAGCTACACTGCCGCGTGGCATGGCTGCCAGTCCTGCCGCTCTCAGCGGCATGGTGAGGAGGTGGGGAGTGGGAGGGTTGGATAAGGGGCAGGGGGTCCCTGGGGGCAGTCGGGACAGGGAGCAGGGGGCGGTTGGATGGGGCGGAGGATTGGGGGATGGTGGTGGTCGGGAACAGGGAAGGGGTTGGATGGGGTGCAGGTTCTGGGGATGGGGAACAGGGTGGGTTGGATAGGTGTGGGAGTCCCGGGGCGCCTGTCAGGGGGCGGGGGTGTGGATAGGGGTCGGGGCAGTCAGGGAGAAGGGGGGTTTGGAGAGGCATGGGAGTCCCAGGGGGCCTGTCAGGGGGCTGGGGTGTGGATAGGGGTCAGGGCAGTCAGGGAGCAGGGGGGGTTGGATAGGGGGTGGGATCCGGGGAGGGGGGCAGTTGGGGTTGGGGAGTCCCGGGAGCGGCCAGTCATGGGACAAGGAGCAGGGGGGTTGGATGAGGCAGGGTTCTGACGGGGGGCTGTCAGAGGCAGGAAGTGGGAGGGGCGGATAGGGGGCAGGGGCGAAGCTATTTGGGGAGGTACAGCCTTCCCTACCCGGTCCTCCATACAGATTTGGAACCCCAATGTGGCCCTTGGGACAAAAAGTTTGCCCACCCCAGTCTACACAGTGATTTTTCAGCCTCTGAGCCTGAGTCCGAGTCCACGGACTCAGGCCAGCTGCTGGTTTTTTTTTATCCCTGTGTAGACATACTTACTGGCATTTCTCTTGAGCCAGGTTGGGGATGGCAGGAACCATTTGAAAGTGGAACTGAGGCGCCTGTGAGGAAAGCCTAAAAACTTGCAGAGGGTGAACTGTGGAAATACCTATATCTTTGGGGCTTCTTCCAAAGTGCACTGCTTAGAGCTGAGTGCACAGGGAGTAAACCAAGGTTTTCCAGGACACCCTCAGAAGGGCTCACCTGGGATACTGGGCCTTCACAGTCTCCTGACATTGTTCAGTGATCTCTTAACTTGACTCTGGACTTCCCTCTTTCCCCTCCACTATTTGCTGTATTGCCCTTGGTGGTGGTTGTTACTCCTTCCTTCCATCTCCTCTCCTAACATTATCACCCCTCAACTGACCAACCTCACTGTCCCTGTTACACTGCTCACCCTCCTTTCATCCTCCCGTTTCTCCTTCTCTGACCCTCAGTTCTCCTTCTCTCTCCACTCACTCTTCCTTTTCCCCACTTGAACCCCAAATGTTCCAGGCAAAATCCCCTAAAACAAGGGCTTTTTTTATCAATACAGTTAAAATATGTAAGCAAATGTGACACACAAGGCATGGAATTCACCTGCTATGGGTCTGCACCTGCCTTGATTGCTTTGCTTGTACGTTGTATCCTTATCTTGTATCTTTTTGTCATTTTAGCTTGTAAGCGTTCTAGGATGGGGCTGTCTTACTACAGTTGAACCTTGCTTTTATAAACACCAATCTTGTTTATAGGAACCATTTTCCCGATGAGGAAAAAAAAAACGTATAATGAAAGTGATGATGACGAAAAACAAACCAAAACTCTCTTACGTTCCTATGCCTTCAGTGCATTGGAAATTGCAGTGTTTTGAAAGACAAGTAAAAAGCGAGGCAGTGCACTATATTGCACTTATGTACCATACCTACTGTAATTTTGAGATGTTCAGCTTTATGATCTTTTTGATTTTATGAACTCAGTCCCCATTTAGTTAATAAAATAGGGGTTTTACTCTCTACATTTGTATAGTGCCTCACATGTTGGGACCCAGATCCTGGTTGGTGCCTTTGGACTCTATCATAATATAAACAGTAAATGTAAGTAGTTGCTGATTGTATGAAGTTTGGGTCCCTAAAATGATCACTGCCTTCAAACTAAAGTGAAATTGAGAAAAAAAACAGTTGTTTTGTTAAATGCTTTGTTTAAAATTGTCAGTGTAAATTCAGAGTCAAATCTGCTTACTTCAGTGTGACAAAAATTAGATTTTACTGCTTTTTACTCCTGTGAGCCCTGGAAAAATCATCAGAGTAGGAGAACAGGGGATTCTGTTTCTCCGTGTGCACCCTCAGAAGAACTGATGTTCCATTCAGTAAATCTGTGCAAATCTACTGATAGTTGTAGGGGTGCACAGGTGTAACGGGGTGGGGTGGGGGGAAATAATATGGTCTATAAGACCTTTGTTGGTGTTTGTAAAGGAAAACACTTCTTCACTCTTAGTCCTGGCTGAATTTACAAAAACAAACTGAGTACATCAGATTTGGGAAACACGAACACATAAACACGAATACATTTTTAAGGCCAGTAGGGACTTTTAAAACTGGTAGGTTGATCCAGTGGTTGGGGAAGGTGAAATACTCCAAACAACTGTGCAGTTCCAGTTCCTTTCTTTCTCAGGGCTTTTTTTTAACTAAAAAGCAAAGATGCAAAACAAAGCAACTGTCTCACTGCACCTCAGGCATTTCTCTCAGGCCTTGTTTCCAGTTGTCACAGTCATTACAGCCCTTCTTCCATGGGATCACGCTGTTCTGGTTCCTGTTCTCTGTAAATATCTCCCTTTCATGCCTTCCCCCTGACAGAAGCAGAGAGCCCTTTCCCTGACCCTGCTTGTCTAAGAGACAGGAAGCATAATATGCAACTTCCTGTAGGGATTCATGATTAGGAGGAAACATTTGACCTTCAGGTACAGCTTCAAGTTTTAAGGGCCCAAGGGACATAACAGACACACTCGGTTGTGCATATGCATCCCAACCCCGTTACAGGACTGTTGAGATCTGCATAACACAGGATGTAGAATTTCACCCAGTGATTCCTGCATCAAGTCCATAACTTTTGATTGGCTAGAGCATATCTTTTAAAAAGTCACACATCTAGGAACAAAGAATGCTGGTCATGTTTATCGGATGGAGGACTCTAGCCTGGGAAAAGGCGGCGGGGTTCATGCTGGATAACCAGCTGAACACCAGTTCCTAGTGCAATGCTGTAGCCAAAAGGGCTGTGATCCTTAGATGCATAAACAGGGGACTCTTGAGTAGGAGTAAAGAGGTTATTTTACTTCTGTATTTGTAGGGTTACCATATCTAACAAATAAAAAAAGAGGACCCTCCACGGGGCTCTGGCCCCGCCCATTTCCCCACCCCCAGCCCTGCCCCAACTCCGCCCCTTCCCCGACCTAACTCCGCCCCCTCCTCCCTCCCACTCCCAGCCACGCGAAAAGG
>NW_020682674.1:0-1763 GCF_002925995.2 Terrapene triunguis
AAAGTTGTAAGAATCTGAAAATGTTATGAGCAGCTCACGTGATGGGGCTGGGTATCAGGAACCCCTGCCTTGACCAAATGACTTGCTTTCCTTTTATCATATTTAGCTCTCTCGTTAAAGCCGGAACATGATTATGTTATCCTAACTCCTTCCTGGAGTCCTCTCTCTATTTAATTAATACTGATTTATTTTACAGTACTTCTAAAGCAGAATCTGCATGTCTATCTTAGAACACTTTAAAAACCTCGCTCTGAAATTAGAAATGTTGGTCTTGTGGGAAAACTTACAAAGGATCTCCTGCAGAAAGCAAGGAACATGCACCCGACACATTCTTTGAATACCTCCAAGGGTAGGGTTCAAATTCACAGCCCATGAGTGTAGATCAGATTCAATGACCACAGTATGCTATCTTGAACTAGGGTGACCAGACAGCAAATGTGAAAAATCGGGACAGGGGTGGGGGGTAATAGGAGCCTATATAAGAAAAAGACCCAAAAATCGGGACATCTGGTCACCCTACTTGAACCACCCAGTTACTATCACAACAGCCTGTCTAGAAAGCCTCTCCTTCAACAGATTCCTAGTCTTGATGAACATGCATACTTCAATCTCTTTGGCTCAATAGTTTATCACAGGAGTAGGCAACCTATGGCACGCGTGCCGAAGGCGGCACGCGAGCTGATTTTCAGTGGCACTCACACTGCCCGGGTCCTGGCCACCAGTCCTGGGGGCTCTGCATTTTAATTTAATTTTAAATGAAGCATCTTAAACATTTTAAAAACCTTATTTACTTTACATACAACAATAGTTTAGTTATATATTACAGACTTATAGAAAGAGACTTTCTAAAAACGTTAAAATGTATTACTGGCACGTGAAACCTTAAATTAGAATGAATAAATGAAGACTCGGCACACCACTTCTGAAAGGTTGCTGACCCCTGGTTTATCAGGACCCAACCTAGAATTCCAAATTCTAAGGTTAATAACTTTTTCAGTTTTGCTTCCCCAAAGGGGCAGTGGGTGGTGGCATTAAGGATATGTCTACACTAGCAGTTTTGTCGGTATAAAAAACAGTTACCTACCTCTCGTAACTGTTGTTCTTCGATTATTGGGGTAACCGTTTTATGAATGCTGTTTCATTCATAAAACTTTACTTATGAAGTTCTGTTCGTTTATTTGCATAAAACTTTAAACTTTACTTATGAAGTTATATTAATAAAGTGAGTAATTAAAAACAATTTCATTCATCAGTACAGCTGTGCCACTGTAAGCTCTTGAGTGTAGACACAACCTAACTGAGATAAATCCCAAGAAGCAGAGATTAGTTTGGAGAGAATCAGAGCCATAGTTTGAGTCCCCAGGTGTGCACAAAATCATGTTAGATAAACCAGGTGATTTTGTAAAGTGCTAATTTGGGGGGGAGGGAGCTGTATCTCAAGAACCACTTATTCAAATTACCACAAATTTGAACTATGAATCCTATCCCACATCCCATAAGACACAGTAAATTTCAAGACAAATAAAGCATGTGGTTTGTAGAACACTTAGAACTAGGGTGACCAGATAGCATGTATGAAAAATCAGGACAGGGTGGCGGGATTAAGAGGCGCCTATATAGGACAAAGCCCCTAATATCGGGACTGTCCCCTATAAAATAGGGACATCTGTTCATCCTACTTAGAACAGTCATCTTTTAAACAGTAAGTGAGTCTTTGGGTATGTCTACACTACAGGATTAATCCGAATTTAGATAATTCGAAT
>NW_020682675.1:0-3186 GCF_002925995.2 Terrapene triunguis
ATTAGAAGATCCCAGCGGGACGCCCTGTGCATCCGGGAGGCTTTGAAAGCTAGGTTCCTGAGTGAGCAGGGCAACCAGTGACTTTTCAGTTTGTGGACAGAAAAGCTGAACCTGCCCCCGTTTCTTTACCCAGTCCATTTTGACTATCCTCTCCAGTTACATACCCCCTTCACCCCCTTCCCCTTCCCAAAAAATAAAATCATTTCGATTTTGTTAATGAACACCGTTGTCTGTATTGCTGTTTTCGCGGGAATATTTTAAACCGGGGACGCAGACTGTGGCGGGGGGCGGGTTTAGTGTTCTGATGCAAATGATGCTTCTAAACTCCCGGAATGACAGGCTCCGCACTGGTGCACTGGTTATTTCAATGGAGCCTGCCAGCACTCCTGGGGGGGACTGCGTGTATGTGTCGGCTATGTGACTTTCTGGCAGGGGGGGTAGGGTTACAGATCCCCTGCTGCGTGGATCTGTGAGCCAGGATAAGGACCGCTGCATAAGATCTGTAACTGCCCTCCCCCGCCTCTGTACCCTGCTAAAGGTGACTGTCCTGTCCAATTACCAAGCCCCTTCCCCCCCTCCAGACAGACTCTCCCTCAAAAGAACCTGACTGAAACAGTAATGAACAGAAACGTATTTTTTATTAACAACCAGACAGGAAACTGGGGGGTGAAAGTCGGACGGGGGCTTGGGTGAGGCGGGCAGGAAAGGACTTTTCAAATTTTGGGGAATGACAGCCTTCTGGTGCTTGAGCAGTCTGCAGGGGTGGAGTGAGAGTTTTCACGGACTCTGCCACCCCTCCTTCTTTGGACTTTGGGAGAGGGGGGTATGGGACTTGGTGGCGGGGGAGTGCGGTTCCTGGTAGACTGCAGCGGGGCTCTGTCCTCCTGCCTCCGTTCCTGCAGAACATCAACAAGGCGCCGGAGCGTGTCCGTTTGCTCCCTCAGAAGTCCAAGCAGCGTTTGAGTCGCCTGCTGGTCTTCCTGCCCGCCACCTCTCCTCACGTTCCATGTGTGTCCGGTGCATTTGTGACAAATTCTCCCTCCACTGGTTCTGCTGTGCTGCCTGGGCTCGGGAGCAGCCCATTAGTTCTGAGAACATGTCCTCTCGCGTCTTCTTCTTTCTCCGCCTAATGTGCGCTAGCCTCTGGGAGTGTGATGCCAAGCTGGGTTGGGAGACAGTTGCAGATGTGGCTGTGGTAATGAGGAAAAGTCAGTGAATTCCTCCGAAAGATAAATGTGGTTGTGAATCAAGAACATAGTTTTTCTCTGTGAACAAGACCATGAACCACACCTATCACATGCGCACTCAGGACAAGGTCGAATTTTCGAACCTCGCCTTCAGTGCCTGGGCTTTTGCACTGCCGATCTGGGAAGCGGGGCAGGACACGGTACTCTCTGTAGCAGGCAAACATGGTAAGCCGTAGACTTGTGGCTGCTTAAAACTGTAGGAGTACCACTGGCCTCCTTTCACATTGAAAGCACTGCCAGTCTGTGCTGCCAGCAATCGGCCAAGCAGGAACTCTGGCCCTGTCCCACCCCCTCGCGGATGAGCCAGGGAAAGATCCCTGTATGCTGCCCCTCTCCCGCCCCCACCGCGTGGCTGTAAACCAGCGGTCACAGTTCTGTAAAGGAACTTGTTGCAAGCAGTCCCAATACTAACAGTCCCCTACCTAATTCAAAGCAGGTCATCATGAGCGACATAACTCTCATGAGGATCCCGGACACCGAGATCCAACGGATGCTTCGAGAAAGCCTGCAGAGACCGGGGCCCTATGCCGCCATGCTATGCAAGGCAATGATACCGGAGTACCTGCTTGTCTCCTGGCGCGGGAACGTCTCCTACTTCGGAGGACCAAGTAAAGCCGCTCTCCCCAGGAACCCGATGAACAGGCTATCCCATTACCTGCAGCAGAGCTTTGTGGAGATGTCCGTGGAGGACTACTGCTCTATCCACGGACATATAGACAGGATTCTAATATAGCTGCAGTAGCAAGCACTAAAGAGTGGAGCAGCTTGGGCAGCACAATCATGCACAACCGGACACTGTTTGATTTTTTTTAAATAGTTGTTACTGATTACTTAAGCGCCCAGGGGGAAGAAATCATGATTCACAGATTGTTCTTAGTATTAATATTCAAGTTTTGTAAAAAATAAAGGTTAATACGTTTAAAGCACTTACCGCTTGATCCTTCGCCTGAATCTGTGTCCAGGTTACATGCTGGGGAGGGTTGGTAGGGGATCTCTGTAAGGGTGATGAAGAGCTCCTGGCTGTCGGGGAAATCAGCTTGGTAAGCGCTGTCGACTGCCTCGTCCTCCTCATCTCCTTCCTCATCTTCCCCGTCCGCTAACATGTCCGAGGAACCGGCCGTGGACAATATCCCATCCTCAGAGTCCACGGTCAGTGGTGGGGTAGTGGTGGCGGCCGCAGCAAGGATGGAATGCAGTGCCTCGTAGAAACGGGATCTGTGGGGCTGGGATCCGGAGCGTCCGTTTGCCTCTTTGGTCTTCTGGTAGCCTTGTCTCAGCTCCTTGATTTTCACGCGGCACTGCGTTGCATCCCGGCTGTATCCTCTCTCTGCCATGGCTTTAGAGATCTTAGATCTTTGCGTTCCGTCTTTTTGAGCGCAGCTCGGAAAGCACGGACTCATCGCCCCACAGAGCGATGAGATCCAAGACTTCCCGATCAGTCCATGCTGGGGCCCTCTTTCTATTCTGGGATTGCACGGCCATCTCTGCTGGAGAGCTCTGCATCGTTGCCAGTGCTGCTGAGCTCGCCACGGTGTCCAAACAGGAAATGAGATTCAAACTGCCCAGACAGGAAAAGGAATTCAAATTTTCCCGAGGCTTTTCCTGTGTGGCTGGTCAGAGCATCCGAGCTCAGACTGCTGTCCAGAGCGTCAACAGTGTGGTGCACTGTGGGATAGCTCCCGGAGCTATTACCGTCGATTTCCATCCACACCAAGCCTAATTCGATATGGCCATGTCGAATTTAGCGCTACTCCCCTCGTTGGGGAGGAGTACAGAAGTCGAATTTAAGAGCCCTCTATGTCGAACTAAATAGCCTCGTGGTGTGGACGGGTGCAGGGTTAATTCGATTTAACGGCGCTAAATTCGACATAACCTCCTAGTGTAGACCAGGCCTAAGAGATTCACTCCAGTTTTAAAGGGTTTTTTTATTTGTATCTCC
>NW_020682676.1:0-1558 GCF_002925995.2 Terrapene triunguis
TCCTCTCGGTCTCAGTCTCGATCTCCTGCCGGATCTCATCGAAGTCGGTGAAGGTCTGAGAGGGGACAGAGAGGCAGGGCTGGCCCTGAGACAGGCTCCATGGCCCCTGGTGGCACTTCCCTCTGCCCAGAAGCTGACAGTACATGGAGAGGGGGCGTGCAATGACCCACAGCCAGGATGGGCAAGGGAGGCTGCCCCCCACCTCCAGCAAAGGACAGGGATGGGTGCTGGGAATATCACCCCATTACCCCTTAACAGACAAGTCAGGGAGGGGCATCCCCCACCCCTCCAATTACCATTATTTCCCCCCAAGACCCAGACAGGGGTTGAAGGGGCCACCCCCAGATCCCGAGCAGGGCCCCTACCTTGTGCTTGCAATGCAGGAAGGTCGCCCACTCCTCAGCCTGGGTACCTGCAGGGAGAGCCAATTCGGGGTCACTCTCAGCCCCCCAGAACATGGACAGGGCTTCAAGGGATTGCGCAACCCCACTCCAAGAAGCTCTGTTTCAGACCCTGGCTCCCCATAGGAACCACTGGCTTCAACCCACAGACACGGGCTCCCCAGCAGTAGGGAGAGAGGGGGTCACAGGGAGCCAGACACCTTGGGATCTCACCACCTCAGCCCTTGGGGTCTCTATCCTCAACCTCCCAGAGCTGGGAGGGGGTGGGGGGCCTCCCAGTGAATGGTACTGCAGAGCAAGGGAGAGAACCCAGGAGTCCTGGCTTCCAGCCCCCCCCCCCACTCTAACCACTATACCCTACTCCCCCTAACCCTAACACCTCCTGTCCCCTCAGCCCAGGGAGAGCCCACCTGCCTCCCAGCACCCCCTTACTTGTCTCCCCACTGGCTGCACGTTGCCGCTCCTCCAGCGATGGCACGTTCACCAGCTGCAGGACCAGAGGCCGCCGGGTGACAATGCCTGAGCCCCGGGGCAGGAAGTCGCGACCCACAATGCTCTCCAGAACCGAGCTCTTCCCGCTGCTCTGTGATGAGGGGAGAGACGGGGTTAAGGCTGGAGGGGACAGGAGAGTGAGGGGCAGCCAGACGGGGTGGGGAGAGGGAGAAAAGGAACCTGGAGCTTCAGAGATTAGAGGGTGTTGGGGGGGGTCTCACCTGGACCCCAGTGGGGCAAGGAAGGGAAGGGTGGGATGGGGGGGTCTCACTTGAGCCCCAATCACCACGATCTGGGGCAGCTGGATCCCCCCAGGGAGGGAAGGGTGGAGCTGGGAGGGGGGAGGTCTGGGGTCTCACCTGGACCCCAATGGGGCAGCTGGATCCCCCCAGGGAGGGAAGGCGGGGGTCTCACCTGGGCCCCGATCACCACAATCTGGGGCAGCTGGATCACCTCGGCCCCCACAGTGTTGAAAATCTCCTGCAGTTTGTTGATCACGGGGATCAGGGTCTCCATGGCAGGGCAGGGTTCGGGGCTCCTCCCTACAAGGGGACATGGGGCCCCCCTTAAATCAACCGGGAGCCAGCACAGCCCCGCAGCCAAAAATAGAACCCAGGAGTCCGGGCTCCCCCGCCCCCGCCCCCCACAGGCACGGAGCGGACCCA
>NW_020682677.1:0-1400 GCF_002925995.2 Terrapene triunguis
CCCTCCGTCATGTCAGCAGGGAATGGGATCTGCTGTTAGGCCACCCAGCTCCAGTCAAGGGCCCAGGAGGACAGGCCTGGGCTCCCTGGGTCTCCTCCTGGTACCCCTGCCAAGTTTGTGTTCTCAAAGGGGGAGGCATAGTCTTGCCCCACCCCATCCTCCATCTCCAGCACCTATGTCTGTCTGTCTTGTCCTGTATTTGTTCAAGGTGAACACCAGGGGTGAAATCCTGGTCCTTTGAAGCCAGCAGCAAAACTTCTATTAACTTCAGCAGGGCCAGGATTTCAGCCCAGGTGTTCCTTGGAAAGAGTGGCTAGGGAGGAGAGGAAGCAGCTAAAGGGAACAGAAGGTATGTTTAAGAGCCTCTGAAGGAATATACAGAAGGACCAGGAAAGGCATAGAAAAAGTTACAGATGGAGGAAGAAGGGTACTGGGATCCATTGACAGAATTTGCAGGCTGAAATTTCCACAGAAATCTTTCTGTAATCCCCATATTTAGTTCTAAAACCAAGCAGACATGATTCATAGTTACATGAAAATGCTCGGTTCCGTTTATTCAAGAATTTGTTTTTATGCTAACGTTGATTTTAAGTGGTAGCTTGTAAATATGGCAAATAATTAACTTAAAACAAAAAATTAAGGGTGATTAAATAATGAACATAAACTGCATTTGTGATTTCAAGTAGATTGTAATTTAAGTACCACTAACAATCAGTAAATGCAGAAGTTAGACCTATACCTATTATTAATAGTATTAAGCCCCTTGCCCTCCCAAATATAGAAATCAAACTATACCTATGCTAAAAACATAACATTGTTTCCCGTTTGCATTTTAGTCATGCAGAATATGTAGAAAGCATTTTCACTAGTTTGTTTTGACTGTGGCCATTGGGGTCAGTAAAAGGAGCAACAGGAAAGGTGTCAGGATCTGGTAGGGAAGGTACAGAGGGTGGGAGGGAAGGTATGTGAGAAGGAGCAGCGTGAACATGCAGAATGTTGAGAGCTGTAGGTGTAGAGTGAAGAGCAAGGGAGATGGAAGTGAATTGTAGGGGTAGGTGTAGAGTGAGGAGCAAGGCCTAATGGAAAACTGTTGAAAAAGTAAGAAGGGAATGTGGAGAGTGCAAGAGCCTTCATGCAAAGGAATTAAGCAGAATCAAGCCTAAAAAAAATCCATCCAAGTCAATAGGGTATATATGGCTTGTATGATAACACGGGTCATCTAGAACAGTGGTTCTCAAAGTCGGTCTGCCACTTGTTCAGGGAAAGCCCCTGGTGGGCTGGGCCAGTTTGTTTACCTGCCGCATCCGCAGGTTCGGCCGATCGCGGCTCCCACTGGCCGCGGTTCGCCGCTCCAGGCCAATGGGGGCTGCGGGAAGGGCAGCCAGCACATCCCTCGGCCC
>NW_020682678.1:0-1405 GCF_002925995.2 Terrapene triunguis
GACAACTGAGAAAGTAGACGTGAGTGGGAAGTGAAAGCGACACTTGAAAAGGGAAGTACAAATAATCTATTATTATAATAGCCGCCTTGCTCTGATTAAGACTGAGCTGCTGTGCTGTTTCCATTATAAATCTCTCTTTTCAGGGCTTGGAAACCCAGCTAGTCAAAGTTTGAGCTGAGCTGAAATATGACAGGGAAAAAACCCTCACTCCAGGGATAAATCTATCATGTGGTGTGCTGATCTTTCTAGGCAGTATTTAAAGGCAAACAAAGGAAATTAACATTTTAATGGTCTTTTATATGGTAGGAAGGGCAACTTAGTGGATAAGGTCCCGGATTCAGACACCGTCTTATGGTGTGACCTTGGGCAAGTCATTTACTCTACCTGTGCCTGCGTTCCCCATCTGTAAAATGGGGATAATACTTCCCTATCTCTCAGGGCTGTTGTAAGGATAAAATCCATGGATGACTGTGAGGTGCTCAGGTACTCCAGTGATGAGGGCCACATGTGCAAACAGAGCCAACCTGATAGTCCACGTCTTAACACTTGTGATAAATGAAGGGAGGGGGGTAGCTCCCTTTTATGGACACCCAGCCAGCCAGTAGCTATAAAATCCCTCTCAGTAGCTGTTTCTCCAATTGCTCTACCCATAAAGGGTTAAAAAGTCTCACTGCTATGCATAGGTAAAAGGAAGGAAGTGGGCACCTGGCCAAAAGAGCCAATGGGAAGCCTAGAACTTTTTAAAAGTGAAAAAGACTCCCCTTTTGTCTGTCTGTTGTTCTCCCGGGGAGAGGCGGACAGGGCAGCAGCTATGCTGTAAGAAGCTTGGGCCAGGTATGAAAAAATCCTAGAAACTATTCATTTGAAACCCCAGATATGTAAGTAGATCAGGAAATGTCTAGGAAGACGTGATTAGGTTTATCCCTTTTATTTTGTTATGGCTTGTGAATTCCTCTGTGCTAACCCCAGGTGCTTTTGTTTTGCTTGTAACCTTTAAGCTGGACCTCAAGAAAGCTATTCTTGGTACTTAATCCTTGTAGTTGCTCTTTTAAAATCTAGCACTCGCCTGAGTTCCCAGATGTATTTTCTTTCTTTTTTTTTATTCATAAAATTTACCTTTTTTAAGAACAGAATTGGATTTTTGTGTTTTAAGAGGTATATCATAGAATCATAGAAGATTAGGGTTGGAGGGGACCTCAAGAGGTCATCTAGTCCAACCCCCTCCTCAAAGCAGGACCAACAACATCTAAATCATCCCAGCCAGGGCTTTGTCAAGCCGGGCCTTAAAAACCTCTAAGGATGGAGATTCCACCACCTCCCTAGGTAACCCATTCCAGTGCTTCACCACCCTCCTAGTGAAATAGTGTTTCCTAATATCCAACCTAGACCTCCCCCACTGCAACTT
>NW_020682679.1:0-1551 GCF_002925995.2 Terrapene triunguis
TATAGAGATGCAGGAAGTGACATGATTTTCTTTCATCACATGTGGGTCATTCTCCATCGTTCCCGCTGGGGGAAAAGTGCATATGGATTCTTATGGAGGGTAATGGGGGTTTATTTGCAGTTTTATTTTATGACATGTTGTGAGCTTATGCTACTGAAGGCAGATTTAAGAAGCTCACTTTCAAGTGGAATAGAAAGAGGCTTCGGGTGGTTTTGTGATCCTGTGGGAGTTGGGTCCAGAGAAAAAATTGGAACTATCTGTCCTGGTTCTCTTTCTAAAAGATACCCTTTAGTTCAATCAAAACTATGGGCTTGATGTAGGAATTACTGTGTGAAATCTGTGTCATTCAGGAAGTCAGATGAGATGATCATAATGGTCACTTCTAAGTTTTGAAAGTCAAATATGAATCTCTGTTGTGAGATAACATAGCTAGATCACATCTAATTGTTTGCACCTTTGGACTTCTTACTAGATCGTAGGCCCTGGTTCTCATGGGAGACTTTAATCACCCTGTTATCTGCTGGAGAGCAATACAGCCGTGCACAGACAATCCAGGAAGTTTTTGGAAAGTGTAGGGGACAATTTCCTGGTGCAAGTGCTGGAGGAACCGACTAGGAGTAGAGCTCTTCTAGACCTGCTGCTCACAAACCGGGAAGAATTAGTAGGGGAAGCAAAAGTGAATGGGAAACTGGGAGGCAGTGACCATGAGATGGTTGCGTTCAGGATCCCGACACAAGGAAGAAAGGAGAGCAGCAGAATACGGACCCTGGACTTCAGAAAAGCAGACTTTGACTCCCTCAGGGAACTGATGGGCAGGATCCCCTGGGAGAATAACATGAGGGGGAAAGGAGTCCAGGAGAGCTGGCTGTATTTTAAAGAATCCTTATTGAAGTTGCAGGAAAAAACCATCCTGATGTGTAGAAAGAATAGTAAATATGGCAGGCGACCAGTTTGGCTTAACAGTGAAATCCTTGCTGATCTTAAATGCAAAAAGAAGCTTACAAGAAGTGGAAGATTGGACAAATGACCAGGGAGGAGTATAAAAATATTGCTCAGGCATGCAGGAGTGAAATCAGGAAGGCCAAATCACACTTGGAGTTGCAGCTAGCAAGAGATTTTAAGAGTAACAAGAAGGGTTTCTTCAGGTATGGTAGCAATAAGAAGAAAGTCAAGGAAAGTGTGGGCCCCATACTGAATGAGGGAAGCAACCTAGTGACAGAGGATGTGGAAAAAGCTAATGTACTCAATGCTTTTTTTGCCTCTGTCTTCACAAACAAGGTCAGCTCCCAGACTGCTGCACTAGGCAGCACAGTATGGGGAGGAGGTGACCAGCCCTCTGTGGAGAAAGAAGTGGTTCGGGACTATTTAGAAAAACTGGACAAGCACAAGTCCATGGGGCCGGATGCACTGCATCCGAGGGTGCTAAAGGAGTTGGTGGATATGATTGCAGAGCCATTGGTCATTATCTTTGAAAACTCATGGTGATCGGGGGAGGTCCCGGATAACTGGAAAAAGGCTAATGTAGTGCCCATCTTTAAAAAAGGGAAGAAG
>NW_020682680.1:0-3257 GCF_002925995.2 Terrapene triunguis
TGTGTTTATACTGAATTCTTTGTAAGACCAAATTATTGACGCATGCTTTGGCCCCAGTTAAAAACTTAGTCCATATTTTGTTAAACACTCTAGTGATTCCAGGGTTTTGGTCTCTGTGTTAACTTAACATAGCCATTAGTGTTCTCCAGAGAGCACTTACTCTGGCATTCAGCCATGAAGGCTATGAGCTGTTGTACCTCAGTTTCCCTTTGTGCACAACAATTCAAATTTGTAGTGGTTTTTCTGCTGTATACACTTTCAAGATTAGATACAGGCACTAACAGTGAAATATCAGTATCACCAGGCCTTTTAACATAGTGTGTGTCGTCATGTAATGAAACAGTATAACCATGAAGACTTTTACAACATAGTGAGTTCTTATGTATTACTCCCAACATGTTCAAGGGTTTTTCAAAAAAACCCTGCACATTGTATGTTTTTAGTTTTTTGTATCAGCAATGAGTTACAATCATAAGCAATAACATCAGTTTTATCACAAGTGTACATTTACAATTATTTTTGTCATGCCAAGCCTTTGGTTTAGGCAATTCATTCTTTAGGTCAGCTTGTTCAATATCCCTTTGAATCTTTGTAGCTTTTTTTTTTTGACCTCAGGGTCTTCCTTAACATAGACTTTCAATTTAACCATTTCCTTGGGGTTTTGGTATTTTAGGGTTAACCTGTGGCTTTTATTTGCAAGGTTTAATCATTCCTGTCCCCCCTGTCCAGTAGGGGGAAAATCTGAACTCTTTGGCGTAAGAGAATCCACTGGCTGGCTGGGTGTGTCCCTTTCGCTAACAGGAACAGGCAAGTCTTTCTCCCCCCAGTCAGTTAGGTAATTTGCATCAACACAGTTCACCAGTTTTCAGATCCTCAACCTTTACCAATTCCAAGGCTGGACTCTGTCTTAAAGAGATACCATCCATTTTCACTAGCATGTTAGACTCAAGATTATTTTGTCCTTCCATTACCAACCTCTGTTTCCACATGGAATCAGATGTCAAGTCCACTAAGAGACTACAAGTCATATCCAAAATATCTAGAGATGAGAGTTTGCCTGCTCTCTCCTGCATCCTTGTGAGTTCAGTTACAAGGCTGTTCTGCTCTGGGGAACAAAGCCAGTAACTGGATCTTTCCCCAGTACTTGAGTCGGACTGCTTATTTAAAGAATCAACATGGAGACATTCATGTTCCAATAACACGGTCTTCCCAACAAACTGGTTAAGCTTATAGGGCTGTTTAAACTCCCTAACAATTTTTATTTCATCTGAAATCTTTTCAAAGCTATCCACACTGGGTCTTTCTGTGGCCAGTGGATTTATACACATTTGAAAGATTTTGGCCATTAAGTACCAACACACTTTCCTTAGAAGAGAGACTGTTTACTATCAACAATGGCCCATTAAGAGTCAGTGAAAAACAATTCCTTTTCAAAGACTTCACCCAGAAATTCATTTCCTTCTGCAATATCATGCACTGCAACAGGTTCTGAGCTTTATTTATGTCCATAACAGGGGGAAAAAAAAACAAACAAAAAAAAACGGCTAGACTTCATAGTCACAAGGTTAAAAGCATTCTCTTTCTTGCTACAAGTTTCCACACTGTCAGTAGGTAACAGTCAAATTACCTTCATGATTTCCTTGTGCCCTAGCTATATCACATCACCCTGATCAGACAAGGTTGTCATATCTTTACCCAGCAACACACTAGCAAAAGGCAAAATAGAAGCACCAGAATTGCTTGGTCTCTGGGACCTATTTATGACAACTGGATACAACCTAGTTGCAATATCATCCCTAGCAGACACAAACTTAGGACCACTTCCTTCCTGGGCTTTAGTTGTATCCTTCTGTCATAACTATAAAGGGAAGGGTAACAGCTCTCTGTGTACAGAGACTCCAAATCCTTTTACCTGTAAAGGGTTAAGAAGCTCGGGTAACCTGGCTGACACCTGACCCCAAGGACCAATAAGGAGACAAGATACTTTCAAATCTTGGGGGGGGAAAGGCTTTTGTGTGTGCTCTTTGTTTTAAGGGGTGGTTCGCTCTTGGGACTGAGAGGGACCAGACATCAATCCAGGTTCTCCCCATCTTTCTAAACAAGTCTCTCCTATTTCAAACTTGTAAGTAAAAAGCCAGGCAAGGCGTCTTAGATTTACTTTGTTTTCTCAACTTGTAAATGTACCTTTTTACCAGAGTGTGTATCTTTGTTTGCTGTACTTTGAACCTAAGACAGAGGAGGGTCCTCTGAGCTCTTTAAGTTTGATTACCCTGTAAAGTTATTTTCCATACTGATTTTACAGAGATGATTTTTACCTTTTTCTTTAATTAAAAGCCTTCTTTTTAAGAACCAGATTGATTTCTCCTTGTTATAAGATCCAAGGGGGTTTGGATCTGTGTTCACCAGGGAATTGGTGAAAGGTTTCTCAAGGCTTCCCAGGGAGGGAATTCTTGAGATGGTGGCAGCGGACCAAAGCTAAGCTGGTAGATAAGCTTAGAAGTTTTCATGCAGGCCCCTACATTTGTACCCTAAAGTTCAAAGTGGGGATACAGCCTTGACACCTTCACTGTCACAATTCTCCACACTGGTAACACGTAAGGTATAGGGGTACCTGTGTTCCACTAACCTTGTCAACAATCCATCGCTTACCAAGACTGTACCCTTTCCTTCCTCAGTTAGGGCTTTAACCTGATCACCAACTTTAATCTGCTTTAGAGAAACGTTTCCTTATCTAATGCCAGATTCACTTCTGAGATACCAGACAGACACGTAGGAATTTTTTCCACATATACACTGCTTCTTTGCACAGACAAACAGCCATCTTCCTCGGACAAACATTTGGAGAAACCCTCCCTAGGCAAATCCTTGCCCTTAATAGACACAGGTTCAGGAATATTTCTTTCCTGTGACTGGTTTAGGTCGTCAACTTGACTGAACAAAGTTTTAATATCATCCCCAATCAAATGATCCTTAAGTTATAGCTGGTGTAAGGAAGCTATCGCCTACTGTTTAACACCATCCCATTCAAAAGGCACACTTACAGTAAACCCAGAGGATTACAATATTCACACTCTGATTTGGTAAATAGTCTTCCTCTGACAAAATCTGTTTTTACAACTTCTAACAGCACTCTTGTTATTTGCCCTAAACAGCTTTTACCATTGACTTACTTTTTTGCACAAGTTATGGGGTTACCTTCATCTGGGCTCACAGTAAAAGTATTTACATAAAAGGGGTAGTGTTGGGGTAAATTTGGT
>NW_020682681.1:0-2622 GCF_002925995.2 Terrapene triunguis
AGATCAAAGTATTATATATGCAATTAAAAAAATCAACTCTTATCAACAAATACCACAAACCAATAACATCCTATTCTACAGATAAGTATAGAGAAACATAGTATCTTAATATAGTAGCTGCTGGCAAATACTGATTCTTTCCACTGTATGGCTGAAATCCCACTGTATTGCTTTAAAAATTTATTTATAGAAAAGCCTAGAAACAGTTGATTAGATAGATCTATAGAGAGAAAGAAAGTTGTCACTATAATGTATTTATTTAGTTCCATATGCTCACTCTCATATATAATCAATTACATAAGGTTAAAAAAAATCACAGTTGGCTATATAATGCTTTGGTAGAATAAAATTGATTATGCAAATTAACTATGTAGAGACAATGTGCACAAATATACTAATCCTCCTAAGCATTCACTTGGCTGGCAAATTTCTGTGTCCTGAGCACAGAAGCAAGAATGACATGCTGAATCTTCAATAAAGCATCATGCAAAGCTCAGTTCAACAAAAGATTTAGTAGATATTATTACAGTACTACTGGACAGATAGACTAACCAATGTACAGTTGTGAATTTCAGTCACCAGTATTTAGTCTTTCTACTTATTTATTCCCTTTAAATTTTTTGATGTATTATTTTTCTATTCTGTGCCCCTAGCTCTCATCTGTGAATGCATCTCTTAGAATCTACCACCTTACAATAAACTGCACTTCATAGTTCTCAACCTTACAAGGCATTAGTGTGTGTGTGTGGTGTGTGCATGTGTGTATACACAAGTGGTACTTGCCAAGAAAGCAATAGGCATAGTTTGAAGATCTGAGATTTGACAGTGAGCCAAATCCTCCTTGTTTTATGCATGTGAATGGACTTGCTAAGTCAAGGGAACTATCTGTGAGAGTAAAGTGAGCAAGATTTAGTTCAGTATCTGATATGTGAATATTGCAATAAACTGGAGGAGATGCAAATCTGTACTCACGTAGGCATATTTAAAATATAGAAAAATCATTTTTGAATAATTCCTAAAATAGATAATGTTTTGTCCAGCCCAAATTTTCTACTACACTTACCAGAAGGCAAACAGTTTATAACATATGCTTTCTATTAACATCACTGCTGAGTACAAATGCATACTCTTTGCAGGGTTGTTTTTTAGCGGCTCAAAGGGAAGAATATCCCCAAAACAGTACATGTGAGGCAGCACATAAGATGTACACTGTACATTGCCTATCTAACACACTAGACACCCTCAAGAAATTAATGTAGTTAATGTGGAAAACCTTAGTTAAACTTCCACCTTTTAGTTAAACTTACAACTTGAAAACTGCTGCAGCCTCCACAAATAAAAAACCCAGCCCCACGGCTAGCAGACAGATTCTGATCAAGGGAGAGTGATGTGCTCAGCAGTTGGATCGGACATAGGAGAGGAAATTGGTAGAGCATAATGAAAAGAGAAAAAGGCAAAAGAACAGCTGGAAAAGAAGAAAAAAAGCAGCAGAGCAGCAGCAGGTGAAGTAGAGAAGATGGGCAGAGCAGCAGATGAGGAGAGAGGAGCAAAGTAACAAAATCTCAATCAGGAGCAATCATTTGTTCATTTTTCTCTCTCTCCCTAACACACACTGTGATGTTATGAGTGTAATATAATATTTCATTGAAAGGTGACAGGGCCAGAAAGAGTTAATTAACTCACGGACTGACCTGACCCGTGGCTGACCTGTAGAGACTGGTTAGGAAGATAGGTAAATGAATAGAGCTTTGAAATGTAAGTCTGCATTGTTAGAGATCTCAAGGGTAGATGTTTGCTCAGGTCTTGTGATGTAAGCAAACAAGTCTTGTCTATTGCTATAACTTTAATTCAAAGATCAAAAAAGGAATATTAACATTTATGATGATACTTGAGTGAAATAGTATTATTGTCTATATGTTTCTTTGAAGGTTGTGGTAACCTGTATCTGAACTGTTTAATGGATAAGTTACCCTGTGCTAATTGCCAGGATGTTTGGAAGGAGAGTTAAGCCTATTGTTTTCTCAGGCTGAAAGGCTGCGGGAAATGTATAAGAACCCTGGGACACGATCCTACTTCATCTCAGATCTGCTTTGGATTTCAAGAGGGGGAAACCTTAAGCCTCCAGTCATTGACTGGAGCCACCCTGAATATGGACATTGGACTATAACCTATGGACTATATCTAAAAGGACTTTTGGCAACTACAAGCTCACCTCTGCGATGTATCTGAACCTCAAGAATTGAATTCAAGTCTGTATGTATATTGATCTTTTAACCAACACACCCTCTCTTTTCTTTTTTAATAAATTTTAGTTTAGTTAATAAGAATTGACTATAGCGTGTATTTTGGGTAAGATCTAAGTTATAATTAGACCTGGGTATGTGGCTGATCCTTTGGGATTGGAAGGAGCTTTTCTTTTATATGATGAGATAAGATTTTCAATAATCATCATCATGTCTGACGTGTGTGTCTGGATGGAGGCCTGAGGCTGGGTACTTTAAGGAACTGCGTTGTTTGGGCTTCTGAGTAACCTGTAAGGTACTATAGAAGCTGTTTTGTGCTGGCTTGGTAAATTTAAGTATTGGAATAACCACCAGCTTTTGGGGTTTGTCTGCCCCATTT
>NW_020682682.1:0-2062 GCF_002925995.2 Terrapene triunguis
GGGGGTTAGCCCTTAACGGCACAAAAAGAAGGGGCGGCTGTTTCTGTCTATGGCACCCTCCCAGACGTGGCTGGTTTGGGAGGGAAACAAAGTCACCCCCCTTTCTGACATTATCTGATTAAAATATGACCATATAGATCGTTGTTGCAACCACTGTTATATATTTGCAGCGAAAAAATACAAAGGTTTTAGAGTGAGGTGTCTATGAAAAGGTTATGATTTTCTAGTTATGATTATGCTGTCTGTAAGCATGTATCATTTTTGTGTTTTAAATATTGGCTCTATACCTGGATTTCAAATGTTTGCTCCTGGGGTACCACCCACAAGCCAGCACACCTTGGAGGGACTATTCAATTTAAGTGGCTCATCAAGAAACACTTGGTTGACAATGGACCATGGGAGGTGCCCCTCTACACTGAGTGGACTGTTATCTAAACCTGCTGTCTGGAGTGTAAGTAATGGCTTCCTGCAATGACTGAGAGAAATTGGGCAGGAACACATGACTTGCCCATCTGACTCCAAACTCCATCCTGTTGCTGTAATTTTTCCACAGTAAGAACAAGGGGATGCCCTCCACATGGCAAAAGCTATCAAAGGCCCTGGAAACACCTCCATTTGGTCTTCAATCCTGATTCCTACCTCTGGGGAAACATTGCTACAAACTGAAGCTCTGAACAAAGGACTGAATGACCCATCCAAGCTGTGGATGTACTCCAGAGACTTAACTTCAGCCAGCAGTTTATTCCATCACTGCTACAAGCCTGAACCAAGAGCTTTGCCATTACTGTCTGTAATTGATTCCTTTAACCAATTTTAACTCTCACCTTTCTTTCTTTTTGTGAATAAACCTTCAGATTTTAGATACTAAAGGATTGGCATCAGCATGATTTTTGGGTAAGATCTAAGTTATCTATTGACCTGGGTGTGTGGCTGGTCCTTTGGGATGTGAAGAACCTATTTGATGAGACAGGTTGTAAAGAACCACTCGTCTCTGAATCCAGTGTTTTTGGTGGTGATATAAAAACTGGAATGCTTGAGGAAACTGCCTTTATGCTTTCTTGTTAGCCAGTGTGGTGAAACAGGAGTTTACATTTGTGGCTGGTTTGGTATATCTTATAAAAGAATAATCACCACGCTTGGGTTGTGTTTGCCCTATTTCTCAGCATTTTGTCCTGAATTTGGCATCCTCAGTTGTGACCCACTAAGGCACCTTTACAGTGGTGTAGTCTGGTTAGGATCCACAGAACCAGGTCAATTAAGCTCTGGATCAGATCCCCACACTATTCAAAATTTGAATTTTGATACTGAGAGTGTTTAAGGTTAATGATCAGTGACCATGAGCCAGGTGACATCAGCAGAAGCAGTGAAACTGCAAGCCCTGAGGGACAGCCTGTGCCTTGAACAGGAACAAAAACTGGCAGAACTTAGATTGCAAGAGAAGCAAGCCTTGGCCCAGAAGGAAAGAGAAGCTTACCGGAGCGAATGGAATGGCTGGCTGCTGAGGACAGGGTTCACCACATGCAACAAGAAACTGCCAGACTTGAGCTGCAAGTCAAAAAAACAAGGGAAGAACAGCAGAAACTGTATCCTCTTGGAAGTCCAGTTTATGACAATGTTGGTATGTTGTATGACTCTGAGCAGTTGTCTGTGTTTAACCAGTTTTGCTCTGGCCAGGGAGAGGGTGACTCTTACCTGGGAAAGGTGGAAAATAGATGGTTGTCTGTGAATGAGGTTTCTGAATGTCTGTCTAGTTGGTATCTCATTAGATAAGGCTCAGAAAAAAAGTTTCTCTAGAGGAGATTAAACTCGATGGTCCGGTTGAAGCCCTACTTGAGGAAGAAAAGGGTTGTTGTTTTTTCTGAGTGATGGATTGCTGGCAAGTAAAGTTTGTGAAAGTAAGCCTAAAAAGGTAGAAATGATTTGTTTAAAGTAGCTCAGTTTAATGTGGAGAATAGCAGTTTATCTGTTGGCAGTGGCAACTTGCCTGTTAAAGAAGCTGTCTCACTTTCCAAGTATATGTCTGAAATCAGCCGTGGGTGCTGGGACAAAGGAAAGGATGACT
>NW_020682683.1:0-2500 GCF_002925995.2 Terrapene triunguis
TCCTTCAGACTTCTCGGTGAAGACCGAAACAAAGAAGTCATTAAGCAACTCTGCCATTTCCAAGTTTCCTGTTACTGTTACCTACTGACAGTGTGGAAACTTGTAACAAGGAAGAGAATGCGTCTAATCTTGTGACTATGAAGTCAAGCAGTTTATCTGAAAGAGTTTTTTGTAAAAATCTTCCTGATGTAACAGGTGATTCTGGATTTAAGTGGAACCCAGAAAGAGTCCGTTGTTGCTCAGTAAAATGTTCCCTTAGAGCAAGCCCTAGGTGAATTTGCTAAAGTGAACACAAACTGTGCACACACTGGCATTGCTCGCTGAGCAGGAGGGTCAATGCTCACGGTAAGGAGGAGAAGGGGCTTAGCCTTTAACTGCACAAACCCCTTCTGTCTACCGCACCCTCCCAGACGCGGCTGCCGGGTTTGGAAGGGAAAGGAAGTCACCCCCCTTCCCACACCACACCTGCCCTGGAGAGGGGCGGAGACTCCGGTCTGAGGCTGTCAGGGCGCCCTGGGAACAGGGCGGGTTATTGTGAGGTTCTTACACCGACCCAAAGTGTGTCAGGCGCTACAGGGAACAAGCACAAACCCAGGTCTCTGCTCCCAGCACCTCACAGCCTCGACCCCGGTGAGAAATGCCCCAGCGCAGCCTGAGACCGGCCTGATTCATACTCTCTCTCTCTGTCAAACACACACACACCTCCTGTCACTCTGACCGACTCACACAGCCACGCGTGGCGTTTCACGGCCAGTTTTTCTCATCTCTGTCCCTGCAGCAGCCTTCAGGGAGCAGGGGCCGCCGCTGGGCTCAGAGAGCTGACTTTCCCCCTGGGCCTGGGGCTGGAGGATTTTGTCTCAGCTCACACCGGCACCTCCGCACTGTGCCTCTCTAGCAGAGCAGTGATACCGGGCCGTGTCCTGCTGTCTCAGGCGGCTCATTCCCAGGTACAGCTCGCTCTTGGCGTTGTCTCTGGAGATGGTGAATCGCCCTTGGACCCAAGCCGCGTAATACGGACTAGACCCATCGTAGTAAATGCGTGAGACAAACTCTGGACTTTCCCCGGGACTCTGCCGGTACCAGAACATATCGGAGCTGCTGAAGGTGAAGCCGGAGCCTTTACAGGAGAGCCGGATGGACTCCCCTTCATTTCTAACAGCCCCCCCGGACTCCACCAGCTGCATCTGGGACTGGGCACCTGAGGGAGAAAACACATTAATAAGCGTAAAGATAATTGTTCACTAGAGTGATAAGGGGCGTATAAGCAACAGAGTCAGACAGACAAGTTGCCAGCTAATAGAGTGGAGGACAGCATAGCTGGAGAGAGAATACAGTAGAGGGGGAAATGCGGTTGGATAGAGAGATAATACAGCGCAGGGGTAATCGATGGATGAATAGCTACTGCGGGATTAGAAACATACAAAGAGATGAGATAATGATGTGCATGGAACATTGTATAGATTAGACTGTGAAAGAAAGAAAGAAAGAAAAATATGATGATGCCTGATGGATGCAAATACATAGATAGATAGATAGATAGATAGATAGATAAGGAGGTTTATACAGACAAACAGAAATAGATACGCTACAATTAAAAACACATACTCTGAAGGTTCCCTGTATTTTCAAACATTTTCTCACCTTTCCAAGCTGCTAAAACGAACACAAACAGTACCCACACTGGCATTGCTCGCTGAGCTGCAGGGTAACTTCTCCCTGTCAGGGTAAGGAGGGTTTAGCCCTTAACTGCACAAACACAAGACTCGGCCGCTTCTGCCTATTGCAGCCTCCCAACCGCTGGTGCCGGGTTTCGAAGGGAAACGAAGTCACCCCCCTTCCCACACCACACCCTGCCCTGGAGAGGGGCGGAGACTCCGGTCTGAGGGTGTCAGGGCGCACCGGGAAGAGGGCGGGTTACTGTGATGTTCTTACACCGACCCGAAGTGTGTCAGGCGCTACAGGGGACAAGCGCAAACCCAGGTCTCTGCTCCCAGCACCTCACAGCCGAGACCCCGGCGAGAAATGCCCCAGCGCAGCCTGAGACCGGCCTGCTGCAAGCCTCCCCCGGGAAGCAAACGCTGCTCCGGGCTCGTGAGCAATGGTCTCTGGGTGTGGGAAGAGGCTTTGGGATTCCCCTGGGCTGGTAACTATCTCCCCTAGGACACAAAGGGCCGCGCAGCGCAGGGGAATAAAGTCTCACATCCGGGCTGGGAGTCAGGCTGCCCCCACGTGGCCCCGTCTTTTTAATCCGCTCCTTCACACGCGGTAACCCTTGCTCAGGTTTGGCGCCCACTGGAATAGCCGCAGAGGCGGGCTGGGATTGCAAACCGCCAGGTTTGAGTTTCGGTCCCTTCTGTAACCCGGAGGGATGCGCCTCTCTCAGCTGGTCTCTCCCTCGGCCTCCAACTGCGCTGAAAGTCCCTGTGAATTCACCCCCCCCTTTTTGTCCCAGCCGCCCTGTGTCCGTGTCGCTGTGCCTCTCTCCTGGCGCAGTGGTAGC
>NW_020682684.1:0-1467 GCF_002925995.2 Terrapene triunguis
GGGTGGTCTAGCGGATGAGTCAGTGTCCAAAGCCCATTGGCAGATGGGCCCAGGGATGCTGGAGGCTGTGCTGGGGACTCGGGTTAGCTGGGCCAGAGGCAGGAGGTGGAAGTTACAGTGCTCAAACAGCTGCCTCTTCAGACAGACACTGAGCACAGCCCCTCCCCCACCACACAGGGAGCCGGACAGACAGACGGGTTAGAGCCCTGCACAGGGAAGGGGGTGCGTGGGAGGGGGGGATCAGCACAAGGCACAGACTGGTGGGGGGAAGGGCTGGGGCTCACATACTGGGGTTTCAGGGAGGAGGGCTCTGGGGCAGGGAACAGGGGCGGGGGAAGCTGCTGAAGCCCCTGGCCATGATGGCACCTCAGGGAGAGTAAGAGGGACTTTTCCCAACATCACTGTGGCCCGAGTCTCACTGGGGGGCAGGCTCCCCCCAGGGTCACCCAGCCGCTCTGTGCTGAGCTGCAGAGGAGCTAGAGAGGCTAGTGCAGAGTAGCCAGCCCCTCCCCCAGCCAGGATCAGCACCAGCTCAGCATCGTTCCCACGGCTCCTTTCAGAGAGCAGGTGGGGACACAGCTGGCATCCGCCAACCCGCTGCTCTGTGAGCCTAGAGGGCTCCCTAAAGGCTGCGATCCCAGGGGCACTGGTCACATGGGCATGGGGCACTCTGCCAGGCTGGGTGAGGGCAAAGCCAGCCCTGACAATGCCCTGGGTGCCCAACACCCATGTGAGCCTCAGGATGGTGCCCAATGTCCTGAACTTTGCAGCCCTGGGAGCAGGTTGTCAGAGAAGGAGCATTACCCACAACCCGCTGCAACGGCGCCCCTTGGTGTCTGAGGGCCCAACACTTGGCACCCAAATCCCCCCATGGACGCCTGGGAAGCCTCCTGTAAATCTCTCCTGTTCCCTTGATTTCTGCCCACTCCACTGTGTCCGTCCCATGCCACCTGCAATAACATACTTCGGCTTTACAAAGCACCCTAGACAACCTCGCTATGGAACTGGCCTTATTAATTCTGAACTAAAACAAACCTTTTATGGTACATTTCCCAAAAAAGTAAATATCCTTACAAATCTGATACTGGTCTAATATCCCCTGCTTCATGGACAGAGGCCTAGCCTGTGTAACGCAGCATCTGGCTCACTTTTCTCTGTGCCCTTCCTATTTTTCTTTCTCAAGGGGAACGTGAAGAACAGGAGAGAGATGATTGCAGGTGAATTTAACAAACTGCACACACTGCTGAGAGAGGAGGAGCAGCTGCTTCTGCAGAGCCAGGAGGAGGAGGAGAGGAAGACTCTGCAGAGACTACAGGAAAATGTCACCAAACTCTCTCAGCAAAGCTCCTCTCTGCAGCAGCTGATCACAGAGATCGAGGAGAAGTGTCAGCAACCAGTTTTGGAGCTGCTAAAGGTGAGACGGCATCAAAATTCTCCACCCATCCAGAATTATAACTCAGATCCCTG
>NW_020682685.1:0-1354 GCF_002925995.2 Terrapene triunguis
GCATTTCGGCTCTCAGAGCTTGGGGCAGCAACATTTTTTGCTTGGGGCGGCAAAAAACCTAGAGCCAGCCCTGAGTAGAATGGGACTCAGATCCAGAGTTACTTTATTTCACTGTCCCTCCCAGAGAGTTTCAGCTGTTTTTCTTCATTTCCCCCTCTCCCCTTCATTATTTTAGGGCAACAGAAGTGGCATCTAGGAGCAATGGGGAGGAGACTGGAGAGATTAATTCCTCAGTCTGTGCCATTTGCAGCTGGCTGGGGGCATGGCCAGAGCACCTCCAGCCCTAATGCTGGGCGGGCGGTGCCATTGGAGCGCCCCCGGCCCCAGCGTGGTCTCAGCGCTGGGCAGGCGGGTGGCATGGCATGGTCTTGCGCACCACGGTCCCCAGCCTCTCAGCCAGTCTGCCTGTTCCAGGCTTGCATCCATGCTCCCCTCCCAGTGCGGATCGGGGTCCCGGAGCTCGGGAACTGGACTCTGCGGGGAGCGCCACGCAGCCGCCTCCCCTGCAGCTACAGAGTCGTGGGGTCCAACGCTGTCACAACAGCTGTAGGCAGTAGTGAGCTGGAGCCGGTTCGCACCGGTTCATGGGACAACTGGTTCTAAAAGGGCTTTTAAATTTAACAACCAGTAAAGCTCCAGCAGCTCTCCGCCCTGCCCCGGCCTCAGCTCACCTCTGCTCCACCTCCGCCTCCTCCCCTGAACGCTCCACCCGTCTTCTCCTCCCCCTCCCCTGCTTCCTGCGAATCAGCTGTTTGCGCGGGAAGCCTGGGAGGGCTGAAAAGCAAGCGGCGGCTTCGCGCAGGTGAGCTGGAGGGCACAAGGAAGGTTCCAGGGAGGCGCGGCCCGGCCCCGGCCCAGCGGCCAACCTGCTCCAGCCCCGCCCTGGCCCAGGCCCAGGCCCAGGGGCCCCGCAGCTCCGGCCCGGGCCCGGCGGCCCCGCAGCGAAGCTGTAGTGCCGCCAGCCACCTTCAGGCAGCACGGTAAGGGAGCAGGTGTTGGATAGAGGGCAGGGGAGTTCAGGGTGGTGGTGGTCGGGTGGATAGGGGTCGGGGCAGTCAGAGGGCAGGGAACAGGGGGATTGAATGGGGGCAAGGGTCCCGGGGTGCAGTCAGGAAGGAGCAAGGGTTGGATGGGGCGGGGGGGGCAGTCAGGGGCAGGTGTTCCAGGGTGAGTCAGGAGACAGAGAGAAGGGGTGGTTGGATGGGGCGGGGATCCTGGGGGGCCATCAGGAATGATAGGAGGGGTTGGATGGGGCAGCAGGGGGCAGTCAGGGGACAGGGGGGGGGGGGGGGGGGGGGGGGGGGGGGGGGGGGGGGGCATCAAGGAACGCGAGGGGTTGAATGGAGCGGGAGTC
>NW_020682686.1:0-1103 GCF_002925995.2 Terrapene triunguis
CAGCAGAGTATCACAGAGCTGTAGATTCTGCCCTGCACTCTGTGGTTCTCAACCTGGGGCCCAGGGGCCGTTTGCGGCCCAATCAGCACAGGTGCGGCCCACGTGACATCCTCAGAGACATACAAGTCGTAGATATATTGTGTGGATGTGGCCCATGTAACACACAGAGAGCTGCATATGCACCCACAATGGCAAATAGGTTGAGAACCACTGCTATAGCCAAAGTAACAAGTGAAGGGGGCTGACCTGGATGTCTCCCTTTCTCAGTGTCTTCTGAGCTGGAATTGATTTTCTACAGGGCAAGATGAATGGCTGAAGCCATTTGCTTAAAGAAAAGAGATGCTGCTGCAGGTAAGACTTGAACTCACAACCTCAGCATCACTCTACTCAACACTGCTTTATAAGTACTACGTGTTAATCCCAGCTATAGCTGATAGACATGTTGGCCTTCTTGTCTCATAGATGGATTTTGGGGAAGGGAAAATCCATGTTAATGCCCCTAGGAAGGCAGGAAGAGGTGGCCAGCCTTCAGTGATCAAGCTGGTTCCTGCCACCAGCTGTTAATGGGAAAGTGGGTGATTTAAGCTCACCCAGCACTGGAACTTCTCAAGGGTGAGCTTAAGGTGTCTCTTAAGAAGAGGAGGAGGAAGTGTCTCTTCCATTCCTGTCTATCCCCACCTGCCCCAACCTCCTTCAGCCTCTCTCCTTCCCTGCTGGGGCGATGCAGAGACAAGCCCCCATCTGGGGGAGTCACAGAGAGGCTGTAGCCAATGGAGTGTGTGTGGGACACGGAGAGGGTTATGAATCTGTGTGTGTGTGGAGAGGCTGTCAGGGAATGAGTGATGGAAAACAAAGGGAAAGTGAGGCCCCTGTATGAGTATTATGACCCTGTGTGGTGCTGCCATTCCCCTTCCAGAACCTCCCTGACCTCATCTGTCATTGAACCCAGCGTTTGTAACCTGTCCTCATCACAGATGTGCTGCGTAGCTATACCTCAGATAGCGAGTGTCCCCCTCAGACAGCAGAAGCAGATCACAGACTCACATAGGAGCGATTGGCAGATCCCCTGTCAGAGCTGCATTCATCTGGAAGGTGCTTCACAA
>NW_020682687.1:0-3682 GCF_002925995.2 Terrapene triunguis
CAGTTTCATGTGTTTTATTATAATGTTGTTTGCTTCACAGTACGGTCGAAACATGAGAGGGTAAACAAGCTCAGAAGAAAAAGGAAAGAGACAGCTGAAAAGGAAAATTCACCAGCATCAATGGCTGATGGATGGATGAAGCCCAGTAAATATATTTTGCTTATTGGTTTGGTTGTTTCAGGAGGTTTTGTATTTTAAGTAAATCCATAGGTGTGGGTGAGAAAGATGGTAAAGTTGAGTTTCGTAAAATGTTTTTTCTCCCCCCTCATAGGCCTGGGCAGCTTTCCTCACAATGCTGTAGTCGAAGCTACAGGGACACCTCCACCAGAACCGCCAAAGAACCAAGAATCTGCTTTGAGACCTTTAACAACGCTAACACAAAACATCACAAGCAGGAGCGCCGCCAGCTTTTCTGCCGCCCTAGGCAGCGGAAGGTCCCGCCCCGAAATGCCGCCCCCCTACAGAGGCGGCGGAAGGTCCCGCCGCTGAAATTCCGCCGCGGTCACCGCCCCCCAAATTGTAGCGCCCTAGGCGACTGCCTAGGTCGCCTAATGGGTTGCGCCGGCCCTGAGCACAAGAGTGCAGATGAAGCATCAGGGCAGTCCAAACCTCATATGCGTCAAACCCAAGGACAAAACAAAAGACTCTGGTAAAGACCAACCACGCAAACACAACTCCAGTTCCTCAGCGGCCACCGCCACACCAAGCCCTGAGAAAACGGAGCAAAAACACACACATTCACAAACCCGGAGCACGCGCTCTAGGGGTTGTGAATAAAAAACCAAGGACCGACAAACCATTCTCCAAACACCATAAGCTCGTCACAGCTCCCCCATATACTAGTATTTGGGGAAAGTAGGATGCTTCATGCAGAAAACTGATGAAGATTTGGGGAAAATATGAGGCTTTGTTCAGAATACTGGTGGCTGCTATATTCTCAGGGGGTCTAAAAGAAAGGAGGGCTGGAAACCACGTCAAAATTGCAAAATCTCTGGCGGGTGACTTTTTGAAAAATGCTTCAATTTTTCCAAAAGGTGGCTCTGAGCAGGCGTGACTAGCCATGGAAAGGGGCCTGGGTAAAAAGGGCACCCTCAAGGCTACACATCAGCTCAGGTGTAAACAAAAGGGGGGACAGCTCTTGGTGGACAAACAAATGGCGGCCAAAAAGTTCCAGGCCAGGGTCTCAGTAAAAATTTTAAAAAATGCTAAAGAGGCAATGAGGGGGAAAAAAACAAAAAGAGATGCCCCCTACTGGAGGCTCTCAAACTGGCTTGTCTGAAAATGGGGAGGTGGAACCCGACTCTCACGCAGAGTCTGGTTTAGAAAATTCCCCAGAGGGCTCTCTAGAAGGTCCCTGTCTGCTCCTGATGACCCTCACGGAGGCCCCTCGGAGTCTGACTCTCAAATAGCATCTGATGTAGAAGATGCCGCTGACGGTCCCATAGAGGAACCCCCAAGTAACCCTGAAAATGCAGAGGTGTATATGGAGAGAGTGAGAAGTTGGCAACGTGAATTACCTAGATTTGGGGGGTCGGTGTATTGTGAGGAATTTCGTTTTGTCAATCCTGAGTGAATAAATTCAGCTCAGCAGGTTGTTGAAGCCATACACAGGGGAATACAGTTAGTTCTGGATGACGTTAATGGTGATTATGATGATTATGTTCAGTTACGTTTAGAGAGCCGAAATGTAACTAACCCTTTGTTTTCGGTCAGAAGAACTAGGGATGAGCTGTCTGCTGAGGATTTCTTAGCTCAGGCCTGAAAGCTGCTACAGAGCAATAGAGAGTTGCATCTCGATGGGACATTGCGCCTTGTTGTGACAGTTGTAAAAAACAGGGGTGGGGGCGCTCGTAGAGTTTTAAATTCTATCCGTGGTAGTCAAATCATCCATAAAAAGAGACAATGCTTAGTAGACCTGATTTACACCGGTACCAATCTGTGTTTTGCGGGTGGGCTCTTGGCCGTCATGTCCGACCGTAAACCTACGGACGCGGAATTGTTAGCGGGGGCGAGAAAGTTGCATGAGAAACTGGGGTGGTCAGATCAAAAAAAGGTTCTGCTCAGTGACGTAGCAACGTTTGAACAGCATTGAGGAGTCAATATACAGGTGGTGCTGTATGCGGCGAAAGGCGGATGGGGCTTTTTTAAAACGGAGGGCCCAGTGTACCCCCAAGACTTTTTTCATCCTGTTGCACGATGAGCATTACTATGGGGTTCTGGATGTGAAAAAGTTGTTTGGTGTGAAAAATTATTGTGAGTTTTGCCACACGGTGTACAGCCACGACCACTCTTACAGGTATCGTTGCCGCCTCTGCCTGAGCGTAATATACTCAGACAGCATGGGCATGCAGCTGAGGTGTCCTAGCTGTAGACTGTATTGTCGATCCAAAGAGTGTTTAGACGAACACGTCGACTGTGCATCGAAAAAACAAGTCGAATGCCTGTCTAAAACTTTGTGTGATAAGTGTCAGTCTTACGTGGACAAGCGGCACAGGTGTAAAGGGAGGTGGTGTAAGCAGTGTCAGGGTTTGATCGCTGGTGATGTAGAAGTCACCTGTGTTTTATGGACAGCCTTAGAAAGCCCGAATCATCAGAAAAGTATCTTTTTTTATGATTTTGAATGCACGCAGGAGACTGCGTTGCACACGCCCAATTACATTTTTGTTATGTCCCTAAAATGGGGGGAGGGATAGCTCAGTGGTTTGAGCATTGGCCTGCTAAACCCAGGGTTGTGAGTTCAATCCTTGAGGGGGCCACTTAGGGATCTGGGGCAAAATCACTACTTGGTCCTGCTAGTGAAGGCAGGAGACTGGACTCAATGACCTTTCAAGGTCCCTTCCAGTTCTAGGAGATAGGATATCTCCATTAATTTATTTAATTTATAATTTATAAAGCCGGAAAAATCCTGGGAATTTAAGGGCGACGAGTGTCTTTCTATGTTTGTTGAGACCTTCGTTGGCAAAGAGTTCCGGGACTACACGTACCTAGCGCACAATTCCAAAGGTTACGATGCGTACTTCATCGTTAGACAGTTACTGAAGGAAAAGATGTGCCTAGAACTGATCACTCAGGGTACCTCTTGGGGCCAGATTCACCAAAGGGCTTAAGTGCCTAACTGCTGGTTTAGGCACCTAACTGCCAGAATCAGGCCCCACTGGGATTCCCAACCCCCCCGCCCAGCTGCTGCTCACCACTGCAGGGTCCTAAACTCACTTGAAAGTCGTTTACAACAAGAGGGTCGTAGGAGAAGGGTTTAAAACCCTGCCCTACGGCTTTTAAAAATGGATACGAGGTGGAAACACCCCTTTTCTGCAATTCTCGCGGGGCCTAGCAACTGCGGGAAAAGTTACTTTATAAAAAATGTGTTGGATAATGCCAAACAAACACTGTCTGTTATGCTTGAGAATATTGTGTGGTGTTACAGTTGTTGGCAACCTCTGTATAAAGAACTGCTTGTAACAGCTGGGGTTGCTGACCGAAAACATGTCTAGCTGTGTAAAGAGAAACCTGGTCCTTTTAAAATTACTTAGCAAATCGTCCCCGCAGCAAAGGAGGGCTATACTATGTTCGGCCTCTGACGATTTAGTAGCGGCCATCTCAGAAATAGCGCTCAAGCTCCCAACTTCCCTGGGGGTGTAATATATTTTCTTTAACAGAGCTGCCTGTGTAGACATGACTCTTA
>NW_020682688.1:0-1421 GCF_002925995.2 Terrapene triunguis
ATGTCTCCTCCCCCCAGGTCCGTCCCCTGGACGTGAGTGCCCAGAGGAGCCGGGTGCTGCTGCGGAGGAAGGGGTCGGTGCGCCGGGCGCCCAGCCTCCGGGCCCAGAGACCCCCCGGGGGGGCCCCACCCGAGACCCTGCCCCAGCCCCCCCAGGAGCCAGGCACCACAGGGGGCTTCCTGCCCCCCATGCCCCACCAGCCGCAGACACTGAGGAGGCAGCTCCCAGGGCATGCTGGGTAAGGAGGGGCTAAGGAGGGAGGCTGTTGGAGGGCAGGGGAGCCAGGACTCCTGGGTTCCCTGCCCGGCTCTGGGAGGGGAGTGGGGGCTGGTGGTTTAGAGCAGGTGGGGCTGGGAGCCAGGACTCCTGGGTTCTCTCCCTGGCTCTGGGAGGGGACTGGGGGCTGGTGGGTTAGAGCAGGGGGGGCTGGGAGCCAGGACACCTGGGTTCTCTCCCTGGCTCTGGGAGGGGAGTGGGGGCTGGTGGGTTAGAGCAGGGTGGGCTGGGAGCCCGGACGCCTGGGTTCTCTTCCTCCTGCTGGACGCTCCCCTCACCCCCTCCTGGTCTCTCTGCCCCACAGCTTCGGCCTCGCCCACCCCAACATGATGGCAGAGCTGAAGTTTCGTCTGCGCAGACCCCCGCCCCAGTGACGCTGCCCCACCCCCACCCGCCGGGGACCCTGGGGGCATGGGGGCTCGTGCCATCTCCTGGCTGGACAGACTCCAGCCATGACAGACAGCCCCCTCCCTCCCCCCGCAGCCTGGGATAGGACCCAGGCGTCCAGGCCACCCGCCCACCTGCATCAGTGTGTCTGGGAACATGGAATAAAGAAAACACGTGTGAAAGGAGTGTAGGGCGTAGAACTGGGGGGCGGGGGGTGGTGCAGGACTGTAGCAGTTACTGTAGGACCTACCAAAATCATATAAGCTGAAGGGTGGGGAAGGTTCCGGGAAAGAAGATACTCCTGACAGCCCGTGAGTTCCTGTAGGACCTACCAAAATAGCACCTTGTGGGTTCTGTTTACTTTGTGTATCAGTCAGCACCGGGTTCCCAGAAAACCCCAGAGTGAAGGGGAATGAGGAGGGGCTGAATCAACTAGAAACAGGGAACGGAAAAGAGAAACCAGAATCGAGAGGTGATGGGGGGAGAGAACCCAGGAGTCCGGGCTCCTGCCCTCCCACCACTCCCCTCCCAGAGCTGGGAGAGAACCCAGGCGTCCTGGCTGGGTGAAAACAACGAGACACGTAACATTAGTCACTTTATTACAAACAATAAATAAAAATCACATTTCTTGATAATAAATAGCAAAAAAATAAATAATATATAAAAATCCACTCATATAAATTAACATCGGGGCTGCTGGGAGCCCGGACGCCTGGGTTCTCTCCCCGGCTCCGGGAGGGGAGTGGGGGCTGGTGGTT
>NW_020682689.1:0-2957 GCF_002925995.2 Terrapene triunguis
CGGGGGGGTTAGTTTGGTTTCTGCAGGGATCTTCCCTGTTACCAGCCACGCGGTCGGGGGAGGGGTACATTGATCATCCCAGGGAATTCATGGCGGGAGGGGGGGGCGGGGAGGTTAGTTTGGTTTCTGCAGGGATCTTCCCTGATACCTGCCACGCGGTGGGGGGAGGGATACAGCGATCATCCCAGAGAATTGGATGTTGGGGGGGTTAGTTTGTTTTCTGCTGCTGAAGGTTAACAGGAAAACCTCAGCAGTCAACAGGCTTTGATTGGTATGTTGGAAAGGAGGGCGCAGAAGCCGAAAGACAATGGCTTACCATGGCTGCCTGCAAGCTGAATTCTGTTGCCCGGACCTGCGTCTGTGATCTCTAACACCAAAGCCACAGGCACTCAATATTAAGATGGAAAATGCGACCTTGTACTGAAATCACATGTGCTATGTAATGTGAATAGTGTTGTTCACCATGAAAGAGTATAAGCATTGTTCTGTAAAATGTATCATTTTAAAAACTTCTCTACTTTTTTTCAACCCTCCCTCTAGCAGCTGCAAATGTTTCAAGCCTCCCTCCTGCGTCCAGAAGGCTATCTCAGATAAGGCGTCGTAGAAAGATGACGCGAGACGACATGTTCACAGAAATAATGAAATCCACCCGCAATGAAAGAGCTCATTTGAATGAGTGGAAGGACACTGTATCTAAATTTAGGAAAGATGCCAGTGAACGTGAGGTCTTGAGGGACGCTCGAGATGAGAGGTGGCAGGCTGCAATGCTGGGGCTGCTTCGTGATCAAACGGACATGCTCCGCCGTCTGGTGGAGCTTCAGGAACGGCAGCAGGATGACAGACTGCCGCTGCAGCCGCTGTATAACCTACCTCCCCCCTCACCATGTTCCATATCCTCCTCACCCAGACGTGTAAGAACGCGGGGGGGGAGGCTCCGTGCACCCTCTCACTCCACCCCAGGGGACAGCCCAACCAAAAGGCTGTCATTATATTGAATTTGATCAGTGGCCTTAGACTTCCCTCCTATCCTCCTCCCAAACCTCACCCAGATTACCTTCTTGGTTCTCTCCCTGTGTTTATAATCACTTAATAAAGAATACATGATTTTTAAACGATAGTGACTTTATTACCTTTGAAAGAAAGCTGGGGGGAGGGTGGGTTGCTTACAGAGAATGAATGAGTCAATAAAGGGGGCTGGTTTTCATGAAGGGAGAAACAAACAGAAATTTCACACTGTAGCCTGGCCAGTCATGAAACTGGTTTTCAAAGCTTCTCTGATGCACAGCGCTTCCTGGTGTGTTCTTCTAATCGCCCTGGTGTCTGGCTGCGCGTAATCAGCAGCCAGGCAATTTGCCTCAGCCTCCCACCCTGCCATAAAGGTCTCCCCCTTACTTTCACAGAGATTGTGGAGCACACAGCAAGCAGAAATAACAATGGGGAGATTTCTTTGGCTGAGGTCAGAGCGAGTTAGTAGCGATCGCCAGCGCGCTTTTAAACGGCCAAATGCACATTCTACCACCATTCTGCACTTGCTCAGCCTGTAGTTAAACAGCTCCTGACTCCTGTCCAGGCTGCCTGTGTATGGCTTCATGAGCCATGGCATTAAGGGGTAGGCTGGGTCCCCAAGGATAACTATAGGCATTTCAACATCCCCAACGGTTATTTTCTGGTCCGGGAAGTAAGTCCCTTGCTGCAGCCGTTTAAACAGATTAGTGTTCCTGAAGACGCGTGCATCATGAACCCTTCCCGGCCACCCCATGTTGATGTCGGTGAAACGTCCCTTGTGATCCACCAGTGCTTGCAGCACCATTGAAAAGTACCCCTTGCGGTTTACGTACTGGGTACCCTGGTGCTCCGGTGCCAAGATAGGGATGTGGGTTCCATCTATCGCCCCACCACAGTTAGGGAATCCCATTGCAGCAAAGCCATCCACTATGACCTGCACATCTCCCAGAGTCACTAGCTTGTGTAGCAGCACCTCAGTGATTGCTTTGGCTACTTGCATCACAGCAGCCCCCACAGTAGATTTGCCCACTCCAAATTGATTCCCGACTGACCGGTAGCTGTCTGGCGTTGCAAGCTTCCACAGGGCTATTGCCACTCGCTTCTCAACTGTGAGGGCTGCTCTCATCCTGGTATTCTGGCGCTTCAGGGCAGGGGAAAGCAAGTCACAAAGTTCCATGAAAGTGCCCCTACGCATGCGAAAGTTCCGCAGCCACTGGGAATCGTCCCACACCTGCAACACTATGCGGTCCCACCAGTCTGTGCTTGTTTCCCGGGCCCAGAATCGGCGTTCCATGCCTATAACCTGCCCCATTAACAGCATGATCTCCAAAGCACCGGGTCCCGCAGTTCGATAGAATTCCATGTCTATATCCTCATCACTGTCGTCACCGCGCTGCTGTTGCCTGCTCCTCTCCGCCTGGTTTTCCAGGTTCTTGTTCAGCATAAACTGCACGATAAGGCGCGAGGTATTTACAATGTTCATGACTGCTGTCTTGAGCTGAGCGGGCTCCATGCTTGCCTTGGTATGGAGTCTGCAGTGTTCACCCAGGAAAAAAGGCGCGAAATGGTTGTCTGCCGTCCGTTGCTTTCATGCAGGGAGGGAGGGAGGGAGGGAGGGAGGGGTGAGGCTGTACCCAGAACCACCTGCGACAATGTTTTGGTCCATCAGGCACTGGGATCTCAACCCAGAATTCCAATGGGCAGGGGAGACTGCGGGAACTATGGGATAGCTATGGGATAGCTACCCACAGTGCAACGCTCCAGAAATCGACGCTAGCCCCGGTACATGGACGCACACCGCCGAATTAATGTGCTTAGTGTGGCCGCATACAATCGAATTTATACAACCTGTTTCCCAAATTCGAATTATCTAAATTCGGATTAATCCCGTAGTGTAGACATACCCTTAATTGGCAGTGTTTATGCTCCTTTCTATTTACCTCACTAGGATT
>NW_020682690.1:0-1409 GCF_002925995.2 Terrapene triunguis
AATTTTTAAAAAGGGCCAGTAAGCCTGACTTCAGTACCGGGCAAACTGGTTGAAACTACAGTAAAGAACAAAATTGTCAGACACAGACATGAACATAATTTGTTGGGGAAAAGTCAACATGGTTTTTGTAAAGGGAAATCATGCCTCACCAATCTATTAGAATTCTTTGAGGGGGTCAACAAGCATGTGGACAAGGGGGATCCAGTGGATATACTATATTTAGATTTTCAGAAAGCCTTTTACGAGGTCCCTCACCAAAGGCTCTTAAGGAAAGTAAGCTCTCATGGGATCAGAGGGAAGGTCCTCTTGTGGATTGGTAACTGGTTAAAAGATAGGAAACAGAGGGTAGGAATAAATGGTCAGTTTTCAAAATGGAGAGAGGTAAATAGTGGTGTCCCTCAGGGGTCTGTACTGGGACCAGGCCTATTCAACATATTCATAAATGATCTGGAAAAAGGGGTAAACAGTGAGGTGGCAAAATTTGCAGATTATACAAAACTGCTCAAGATACTGGGAACAGGCAGACTACGAAGAGCTACAAAATGATCTCACGAAACTGGTTTCAGAGTAGCAGCCGTGTTAGTCTGTATCCGCAAAAAGAACAGGAGTACTTGTGGCACCTTAGAGACTAACAAATTTATTTGAGCATAAGCTTTAAGTGGGCTGTAGCCTACTTTAGTCAAAAAAGCGAACAGAATGTTGGGAATCATTAAGGAAGGGGTAGATAATAAACAGAAAATATCATATTGCCTCTATATACTGCTGTAGCCCACGAAAGCTTATGCTCAAATAAATTTGTTAGTCTCTAAGGTGACACAAGTACTCCTGTTCTTTTCACGAAACTGGGTGACTAGGCAACAAAATGGCAGATGAAATTCAATGTTGATAAATGCAAAGTAATGCACATTGGAAAAACATCATCCTAACTATATATATAAAACGATGGGGTCTAAATTAGCTGTTACCACTCAAGAAAGAGATCTTGCACTGTTCTCAGTGGTACCAGATGACATAACAAGGAGTATTGGTCTCAAGTTGCAGTGGGTGAGGTTCAGGTTGGATATTAGGAAAAACTTTTTCACTAGGAGGGTGGTGAAGCACTGAAATGGGTTACCTAGGGAGGTGGTGGAATCTCCTTCCTTAGAGGTTTTTAAGGTCAGGCTTGACAAAGCCCTGGCTGGGATGATTTATTTGGGGATTGGTCCTGCTTTGAGCAGGGGGTTGGGCTAGATGAGCTCCTGAGGTCCCTTCCAACACTGATATTCTATGATTGATTCTATGATCTTGGAGTCATTGTGGATAGTTCACTGAAAACATCCACTCAATGTGCAGCGGCAGTCAAAAAAGTGAACAGAATGTTGGGAATCATTAAGAAAGGGATAGATAATAAACAGAAAATATCATATTGC
>NW_020682691.1:0-2235 GCF_002925995.2 Terrapene triunguis
TGGAATAAGAGTACCCACATATGCAGTTACTCCAAAATAGCTATTCCTGACTAACTGCCCTTGTATAGGAACCCTTAGTGTGAGGCAGTGCTACTGTGGTTCTGATACATACACCTGCAGTCGGAGTAAGATTCTTCACAGATGGATTTCAAAAGAATGGGGCTCAATCTTTGTAATGCTACTCAGATTTGCCTCAAAGTCATTACATAAAAGGATCTCAGTGGAAACTGAGAACAGCTTAAGTAAGCATAGCAGTTGGCATCTTGATTTTTGCTGTTGGGAACTTGAGTATTCTATACTTGCAGTTGCACGAGTCTTTGGGTAGTTTAATTCCTCTTCAGTGGAGTTACTCCAGATCTACATCAGTGCAAATGAAAGGGGAATCATCATGTTTCAAACCAATTGGATATCAAGAACACTTAAATTAAACTGGTTCTCATTCACTTTCTTAACTTCACTCTTTTCATGCAGCAGTATTGTTGTCTTTCATACTCCTGATTAACACCCAACTGTTGAAAGCAGTGAGAGAGTGCGAAAGGCTCAAATGTTGCTGGGTCCTACAGAGCAGGCTGCTGAGTAGAGCTGGGTGAATTTTTTTTCAGCAAATAGTAACACATCACCAAAATTATTCACCAATTCACATCAGAGTGGTTTCAGCTGAAAAAAACTGTTTTTTTTTTAAATGCCGAAATATTTTGTTTTGACATTGTGTTTAGAAATGAAATGTCACTTTGTTTGACCCAAAGAGGGTTTTTGTTTTGCTTCTCATTTTAGCAAGGAAAAAAAACAAAATAATTCAGTGTTTGATTTGAAATGAAACAAAAAAGTTTGTCTGCTTATTTCTCTCTCAGCACTACTGATAAGTCTTGCTTTTGTTGTTTTTGACAGAGGACTTAAAGTGGATTGGGAACATTTTCATAACTCAACTGAACAAGTCACGGTGCAGAAACTTAAAACTTTGCGCAGGCTGCCCACACAGTACATTAGTGTACATAAGTGCACATCCCTCAGCCCGCGCCGCTTCCCGCAGCCCCCATTGGCCTGGAGCAGCGAACCGCAGCCAGAGGGAGCCGCGATCGGCCGAATCTGCAGATGCGGCAGGTAAACAAACCAGCCCAGCCCACCAGGGTGCTTACCCTGGCGAGCTGCGTGCCAAAGGTTGCAGATCCCTGTACTAATCCATACCTGTGTGTCACACACTAACTGGCCAGTATGGACCTTGCTGGCATGCACTAGACGTTTACTTTCTTGGTATCTGTGTTATGCCCTTATTAGTTCTTCAAAGACTCTCTGAGAACATACTTTATTTCTAATGTAAACAGTCAGAAATGCTTTTGGGGGGTGCATACTATCATTCAGGTTCTCTTTAGACATTGAAGTATCAAGAGAGGGCACATGCCTGATTACTTTTAACTTTACGGATAGCTTGGGAAGCTGAGGGTATATTTATTTGGCTTGTTCTACACTAGAAAAAGTAACCTTTTGCTGTATTGTGACCAATAGGCAGTTTTTCTAAGGCAAAAAACCACTCAGGTATCTGTTAATAGTGAAACTCTACAGCTACAGAACAGTATTTTCACTTATTGGTACACGGACCAGCACTGGCATTTCGAACTGGAGCCTGATATTCTAGGCTTCTAGTGAGCTTCTGTGCTGGGCCCCACTGTATCACCATTAACAAAGCATAAGCTACTCTTGACTGTTAAACTAAAATCTGCAGCAACCCAAGCTCCATTGCACAGTGTAGGCACAACTGAGATTGTAGTCTGAAACTAGCACAGGAGCTTGAATAGGTTGGGAACATGCACCTAGTCACCTCAACGGCCAAATTATACAGCAGTTCACCAAATGAGAATTAGGGGTGAGTATACAGAGGACTAGAGACATGGGGGAGAATTTAGGCCTTGTCAATGTAAGAAAGTTGTACCAATTTAACCTAAGGGCACGTCTTCACTAGCAACTTTAAAGTGCTGCCGCGGCAGTGCTTTAACGTGCCTGTGTAGTCACGGCTCTCCCAGCGCTATAAAAAACCCCACCTCCACGAGGGCAATGGCTCCCAGCGCTGGTACACTGTCTACACTGGCACTTTATAGTGCCGAAACAGCACTCGGTGTGTGTGTGTGTTTTCACACTCCTGAGCGAGAAATTTGCAGCGCCGTAAAGTGCCAGTGTAGACAAGCCCTAAGTTAGTACAGAAATCAATTTAATTAAATCAGTGCAACTCCCTTGTGTGGT
>NW_020682692.1:0-5858 GCF_002925995.2 Terrapene triunguis
GGGGAAGGGAGGGATAGGCAGAGGGAGAGGGAAGGAAAGGGGGAGGGTGACTGTGGAAGGGAATGGAGGGATAGGCAGGGGGAGAGGGAAGGGAATGGAGGGATAGGCAGGGGGAGAGGGAAGGCGGGGGAGAGGGAAGGAGCAGGGGAAGGAAGGGGGAGGGTGACTGTGGAAGGAAAGGGAAGGGAAGGGAGGGGAGGGATAGGCAGGGGGAGAGGGAAGGAAAGGGGGAGGGTGACTGGGGAAGGGAGGGATAGGCAGGGGGAGAGGGAAGGAGAGGGGGAGGGTGACTGTGGAAGGGAAGGGAGGGATAGGCAGGGGGAGAGGGAAGGCAGGTGGAGAGGGTGACTGGGGAAGGGAACGGAGGGATAGGCAGGGGGAGAGGGTGACTGGGGAAGGGAGGCGTAGGCAGCGGGAGAGACCAGCGCAGGGCAGGCAGCCTGAGCAGGTCCCTGGCGTGAGGGAGGGCGCGGCAGAGGGGAACCTCCCCTCCCTGGAGAGATGCTCTTCTCCCATTGGTGCGGAGGACCGGACGGCTCCTGTCCTCGGCGCAGCGCGCACCTCTCCCCGCTCAGAGGCGGCGGCGGCCGGGAAGCAGCTGGCTGGGCGGAGGTAACGCGTTCTTGGGCCCCTGCCCCGGGGCTAGTGCGGGCGGCAGGGAGCGGGGCGATCGAGAGGCGGAAAGGTCCCGTGCAGTGCCCAGCTCTGCCAGCCTGGCCGGGCGGGCAGGCAGTACGCGCAGTGCCCTGACTCAGAGGCGGAGAGCCGCAGCCCAGGAGCCCTGGGGTTTGCGGGGTGCCCGTGGGGAGGAAGAGACCCCGCGAGGGGGTGAGTGACAGCGGAGGAATGATCCGCGTTACCGTGGGAGGCATAAATCCCGTCGCTGCTCTCATGTGCGCTGCAAAACAAGCGAGTGTCCGGAGCAGGGGCAGCTGCGGCTGCACTGTCAGGCTGGGGGCGATCCCGGAGTCGGGGTACTGGCTGGAGAGAGCTGTGTCCAAGTAAACTGCCTTTCTCTCCCCCCCCCCGCCAGGTCCCAGTGAGCTAACTTAAACTGCTGTGCCAGAAACTGCTGTTACCCAGTTTTCTGATCTACACTCTCCTTAAATCACCCGGTAAGGTGGTTGCAGAAGCTAATGTGTTTGTATGGAAGAAGGTGCTCCGAGTATTGCGGACACAACAGCATGGTTGTGTTTTTTCTTGGCACAGCGTTGATACAACCAGAAGAGAGAGAGAGAGAGAAAACAATGCTTCCAGGCTGTTCCTCAGGTGCTAAATGTTGTCAGATATGTTCATATGGTTTGGCAAATATTTATTTTTCTTCGATAGATATTAATGGGGACGTGGTAAGATGTTTAGATAGGGAAAGAGCTACAGTATTCTGGCTATGTGTCACTGTAACCTCTTATCAATCTAGTAGTTAAACTCTGAAGCTGTGTTTTCTGCATATGCAAAACAAACAAATCTCCAGTTGGGCAGAAGAAACTAAAGACTGACAGAAGTATAAACACAGTCAAGGTGCTGGAGACAGAAATAATTAATATACTTTATTAAGAGTATTGAGCTAGAAACATGGCAACTGCTATGTTGTGAAGGAGTTATTTCAAGTGTCCAGGAAAGGTGAGTGTCCTCTGGTATGGTGGCCAGCTTCTTTCTGCTGTGTCAAGGTGAAAAGAGTTTGCTATTCTGGCTATGACATGTTGAGCGTATCCAGAAACGACTTACCATGCTCTGAACTTTTGCATCTGATGGTCAAAATATACAGGTTGTGGGAGTTTAGCTCTTTACTGCTGTTTTCCTTCAAGGTACCCATTATCCTAGTCTAAAAACAGGGTTTAGTTCGCTAACATAGTGACTCAATAATAAAAATTGCACTAAAGCCACCCATTCCCGGTAATTCTGAAACAATGTAAAACCACAAAACCTAATGGCATGCAAATATAGTCTAATTTGCTTAGTTTTCTGTGAATGAAGGGGGAACAGTGAGCAACTGAATGGGTGCATAATTGCTCTGGAAGTCTCTTGTACTGAATGTTAACTTGGTAATTGCTGAGATTGCTTATAAACTCGGAAAATATCTTTAGTGTTTGAATGTGTAGTGTGGCTTTTGTATTAATTATTTGTATGTGTTCTATCAAGCTGGCTCTTAACAAAAAGTAAACAGAAATGCTGTATATTATATACACTAACTCTCCTGTAAACCAAGCTAGATAACTAATTGGGAGTTAATATATGCTTTCTGTTGTGGGAGAAGTCTACCAGAACTTAACAGAGAATAGTGATTTTGTAACCAGCCTACTTTAAAGGATCTCATTCTCTTTTAAGTTTTATACCTTTTTAGAAGTTAATCTTTCACTTATTGCACTACTGGAAGGGGTTTGGCTACTCTGGTGATAAGGATGGTATAAGAACTTAAATAGAATGGAACTGAATTTCTGTAGAACGGTTTTGAATTCTATAGGACTTTCATAACGGTCATTAATTTCTGAAAGGGAAATCTTAAATCCTTAGTCAAAACAATAAGAGCTAAATTATTCCTATATCACACTTTTTGTCTTCTGTGCATTACAGACTTTGGCCTGATCGTGAAATCTAATTTATATGGCTGAAAGGGTCTGTCAACACAGATCACATTGCATCACTGATGCCTTTAAACTTTGTGGCACCCCTGTCAAGTAGGTAGGCAAGCATTATGCCCATTGTAAAGAAGTGGGAGAAACTAAAACAGAGGTTTAAAAGGATACTAAATTTAGAGTTAAATAACAAATTCAGTAACTCTTTTTTACAAAACCAAAAAAGCCAACAAAAACACTGCCATTAATATTTAGACAATGTTATTGGAAAAGTTGTTAAGGAAACAGTCCTCTGGCATCCGTGGCAATAACTGCGGCATTTAAAACCTGAAAGTGTACTTGATTATAAAGAGAGTGGAATTGATCATTCTGTCCTCATTGTTCAGACTAAGACCCAGGCAAACAGCACCGTTTGATCTAACAGTGTCATGGTTCTTTGTTTCCTAAAAAGTGGCTTTCTTTCCTCTGAAGCATAAGATATTGACCATGGCCGGTGTCCGGATACCAGACAGATCACTGTTCTGTACCAAATTAATTTTGTCCTGCAACATAGGACTTGCCAGTTTCTCAATATCAGATACAAATATGGTTCCAGGTTAGTACTTGGGACCAAAGATTTTTCGCTAGCACAGAATGTGGAATACAAACTGCAACAGTTAGTAACAGAGATTAATCAAGAAACTAAACAGCATAAGAAGTCAAAAGAATTCATTGTTTTCTGCCCTCTATCAAATTTCCTGCGCTCATGACAGAAGGAATCTGGCTTGACTATGCTCGATAGAACACTTCTTTCTTCTGTAAAGGTATCAGATACATTCTTTTGAATAAGACTTTAAATAAAGCCCCAACAAGCATCCGTTATCTGAAGGGGAATATAAAATAATGCTTAAATACTCAATGAAAGAAATGTTTTCTTGTATATTGTTTAATTTTACTTCCCTCTCTAGTTAGTACTGGTGACTTCTACTAATGAAACCTATCATTAGCTGTTGTAATAAAGAAGTGCTGTACTTAGTCAGGTAGTGGTCTTCAGTTCCGATGCTGCGTGCTATCCAAGCTCCTAGGGTAATAATTCACTTTCTCATGATCAAAGCTCACCGGCTGTTGCACACGAGGTTGGAAAGTTTTACTGCAGCTTAATACCAAATCAATTATATGAGGCTCCTAGATCTTGTCTTCAGGTGTTAGGATGTTTCGACATCATTGCATGCCTAGGACATGACATGGGTTTTGCTGCAATGGGCTGAGGTTAGTTTCCAGTTACTTGGTTTATTGGTGATTCAGAGGATTGGCTGATGGCATTGGTTTTTAGCAGACTTATTCAGTACTTCATTCCTGTGGTAGGGAGTCATCTGGTTTCACCCAAGTACAGCAACTAACTCTGCTGGATTCTCACCTCACGGTAAATATATGGTTTGCTTTGTCTTTGTAATTTGATGCCATTTATTGCTTTTGGGATGGCAAAAGGAAGAAGAGTGCTAGAAGAAATTTTCTCTGCCTTTATAGCATTTTAGCAAAGAATCATAAGCATTTTGCAGAAATGAATATTTCCAAAAGTTCTGAGCCAAGTTGTACTCCTTACAGTGTAAATATGCACAGAATATGTAATGAGATGTCAACTTCTGCCCCTGTCTCTGCTGACTCCCTTTCCCTCTAACCACTAGACTTGGGTTGTTGCACGGGAGGGAGTCGAACTAAATCCCCCACCACCCGGTATTGAACTTTGAAAAGATTTCATACTATGGACTCAATGTTGTTGTCACTAAAGTCTTTGGAAGATCAGTTATTGACTTATTTGGAAGGTGGCGTAGACTTTATATTAGTGTATTCAGATTAAATTGGGAGTTTCTCAAACCGTGTACTCTCCCATTTCCACTCACCCCATTTTGTTAAATGTAAATGGCTTATCTGCTTCAAAAGTGGGTTTTAAAACTGAGCACCTATTTCAGAGAGAACTCAATTATTTGAAACGTGGAGAGGATAATTCAGACCAACACCTGGGTTGCTGAGCTGCGCAATATCATGCGAAACTCCAAGAATCTGCTACTGAGAGTGACGTTTTCCCCGTTGACTGACTTCATGTTATTCTCAGTATCTGAAATCGCAATTAAGGGGGACTGGTGCTGCAGCTTGTTTTTCAATTTTTGCACCAGGCCAGGGTGAATCCACTAGCTAGTGAAATATCAAATTATGAAGGTAAATGTGCCATGTGCATCAATGCTGATTTCTCCGTCGAAGGGATTATGGCTGACATAGTACTATTTAACTTTTTAAATTTCTGATTGTTTTGTTGGAAAACTCAAGGTAAATTTCTGCTCAAGATTGGATGAGGCCTACATCTCACAGTATTGTTTTGCAAACTATGTGCGTTTTGAAGTGCTGATTTGACTCATGATCTAAATTGAAGTCCTGTTTCCCATCCCTATCCCACTGTTGTCCACATAACTGCTGGAAGGTTGAAGACTATCGCCCTGTTTGTGCTTTTGGCACCCGTCTCAACAGCTAACTTGATTCTAAGCTAGGGTTACCATATTTCCACAATCAAAAAAGAGGACACTGGGGGGGGGGGAGCCCCGCCCTAGCCCCGCCCCCATCCACTCCCTCCCACTTCCCACCCCCTGACTGCCCCCCTCAGAACCCCAACCCCCCCCTGCTTCTTGTCCCCTGACTGCCCCAACCCTTATCCACTCGCATGGGTGGCAGGGTTGTAGAAATTTTGGTGGTGCCCAGAACCCCCCCCCCACCTGCCTAAGGCTCTGGGAGGGGGGATGGGTGGGGGGAGGAGGTCTGGGGTGCGGGTCCTGGGCTGGGGATTAGGGTGCAGGAGGGGTGCAGGGTGCAGGTTCTGGGATAGAGTTTGGGTGCTGGGTGCAGGCTCCGGGCTGGGGCAAGGGGTGGGTGTGCAGGAGGGGGTGAGGGGTGCAGGCTCTGGGATGGAGTTTGGGGGTGGGAGGCGGTGCAAAGGGAGGGGGTGCAGCCTTTGGGAGGGAGTTTGAGGGCAGGAGGGGGTGTGTGGGAAGGGGGGAGGGAGTTTGGGGATAGGAGGGGATGCAGGGGTGAGGGCTGTGGGTCTGAGGATGAGGGGTTCATGATGCAGGAGGGGGCTCAGGGATGGAGCAGAGGATTAGGGTGTGGGGGATGAGGGCTGGGGCTGAGGGGTTTGGGGCGTTGGAGAGGCTCAGGGCTAGGGTGGAAGGGCAGGGTAAGGGCAGCCTGTCTTCCCATTAGTAGATGGGGAACACTAGGACCTGGGGGCAGCAGACAAGGGAGAGGCAGGCGGGGGGG
>NW_020682693.1:0-1952 GCF_002925995.2 Terrapene triunguis
GACTACATTTATTTCAGAAGCATTTTGGCTGTAGAGCAGTGAATTGGTTCTTAAAATCATAACTTTGTATCACTAACTTGCTTAATCAACTCCATACAACTAAACACTACAGAAGAATATCTGTTTAAAAATAACTTTTTTCACTAAAATCATAAACAAGTTACAAAGCAACATTTCTACCGTCCTTAACTTTTTTTTTTATATCCAGTATATATATAAAAACGACTATTTTTACAAAATATTAATTTTAGGAAAATTTAAGTTATCCATGTTCTTTAAATGCTCTGGGATACTAAGGCACGCATCTAATTTTGAGTCTGAAACCACAGACATCACACCCCCACTAATTAACCTGGGAATAGTCATTTCTGCAGGCACATGAAATGTAAACACATTCTCCCCCTCCCCAAAAAAATTGCTTTCCTCCATGTAAACTTAAAGAAAATAAAGCATAATGTATGTGAAGAACAACTGCAACTGAAGCCTTAGAAATGATAAGTTAGTGAAGATGGCACAGGGTCAGCACCATCAGCAACTTTGGGAGCCTTAGAGCCGACGAAGGAGCTTCGTCCACAGCTGTTGTCAGTATTTTAACCCCTTTGTAGGTTAGGTCGGTTGCTTTGTGAAGGGTTAGAGAACTCTGTGCTTAAAACACAACAACAGCAGCCCAACTACACTAGAGCTTTCAATGTTGCAATGGCTATAAATTTTTCCCAATCTTTTCCTAGTGCAGACAGCTCGAAGGCACACACACACTTACAGGTTGTCACTTATTTCCATTTACACAGGTAACCATATGCCAAAAGAAATTCTAGAATTCTTGGAGCGGAGTATAAGACAGAAGGACAAAATGCCTGGTTCATCACACAAATACCTTTTTAAAAAGGTAACGATTATATAAAACTGCAATGTACTATCTTCAAAAACATGGTTTCCCACATGAATACTCAATTACTGTGCCGTCTCCAACAACATATATTGCCCCTAAAAAGGCAGTCCCTCCTCACCTCTACCAGAAATAAAATGTGATCATGAAGCATTTGACTTTATTCTCTTGAAACTACTATTTCTCCTTTAGCAAACAACAAAGGCATAGGAGTTCTATTTCGTTCACCTTCCAAAGGGTGAAAGAGCTCCTCTTAAGGCAGTGGCTTTGAATTTTAGGGCAGACTTAGAATGTTAAAAACCTTCATTTTACTGAAAATCCCATCATAACAATGCAATCATACAACAGCAGCAAACCCTTGGTTTTACATGGAACCCATGTTACTGCTACTTTATCAGTCAGTTCTTGCTTTTCACTGCAGGAAGCAGAACCTTTTGAAAATATTCAGCAAGTCAGAAATAGAGTAACTGAGGAAGGGGAAGAAACATCCTGGGCCTGATCTGGCTCTCGCTGAAGTCAAATGACAAAACTCCCATCAACATTAATGACAGCAGGATCTGGTCTACAGTACTACGAAGTCAGACTAATTGAGCAACACAATGTGCAACCATGTCAAAATAAGGCGCAATACCTTACAATATGACTTGTACTGAGACCATCCGGAAAAAAAAAAATTCAGGCATACAAGAGGTTTTTTATAAAAAAACAATGACTTCTTGAAGCAAACTGCCAGACCAACCAAATGGCACAGAATGAGCCATCCCATGTGTTTGAGATTGCCAGAAGCCCTTTGAAAGTAGAGAGGGGATAGGAAATGTGTATCCCTTTGGGATCTACTCATAAATAATCTTTATAGGTTTCAACATTTTTCAAATGCATAACCCATACACATGTAACATGTACAGGGTTAGATAGAGCACATGGTCCTATGATTTCTTACAAGACATCAAATGAGCAGTTATATCGCCCCATAAAGAACTGCGTGTGTGTGTGTGTGTGTGTGTGTGTGTGTGTGTGTGTGTGTGTGTGTGTGTGTGTGTGTGTGTGTGTGTATATATATATATAT
>NW_020682694.1:0-4039 GCF_002925995.2 Terrapene triunguis
CTTAGAATTGCAAACTCTATGATTTCATGATCACTTTCACCCAAGCTACCATCTACTTTCAAATTCTCAACGAGTTTTCAGCTTGGAAAAGAGATGACTAAGGGGGGATATGATAGAGGTCTATAAAATCTTGACTGGTGTGGAGAAAGTGACTGTGGAAATGTTTTTTAATCCTTCACATAATACAAGAATTAGGGGTCACCAATGAAATTAATAGGTGGAAGGTTTAAAACAAAATGAAGTATTTCTTCACACAATGCACAGGCAACCTGTGGAACTCATTGCCGGGGGCTGTTGTGAAGGCCAAAAGTATAAATGGGTTCAAAAAAGAACTAGATAAATTCATGGAGGATAGGTCCATCAATGGTTATTAGCCAGGATTAGCAGGAATGCAACAGCATGGTCTGAGTGTCCCTAGCCTCTGTTCACCAGAAGTTGGGATTGGATGATGGGATGGATCACTCGATGATTGCCTGTTCTGTTCATTCCCTCTGAAACACCTGGCATTGGCCACTGTTGGAAGACAGCATACTGGGCTGGATGGACCATTGGTCTGACCCAGTATGGCCGTTCTTATGTAAAAATAAATTATAATATAATAATAAAAATATTTAGTACAGAAACTCCCCAAGATAATGACCTTTTGAAATAGCAACGATGTGAGATAACGACCTTGGCAAATAATACATTTTAAAAATCTTGGCGTACTAGGAACCATATATTTGTATAAGTTTCCCAATCACAAATCTAGCATTTTGGAGCAAAGTCACTAAAACATAGTCCAACAAACAAATGTTCCTTTAACGTGGCTGTCAAGTCTCCCTCCACCTCACCCCACTCACCGTTGTTGTCCTTGGTCAGTGGAGATCCAGAGTTCAGAGGTGCTTTCATGAGAGTTCACCTCCCACGGAGAAGGGAGCGGGGGAAAAGTACCTTGCTTGTTCCTCCAGCTGCTCGCCGCTCGCTCTGGCCATTGTTGTTCATCATGTCACCATTCACTCTACTTCTCCATCACCCATGGCCCTGCACTGTCACCTTCTGCTGCCACCTGCCACTATGATCTCTGCGTGTAGGTCTCTTGAGGTTCCACCCAGCTCTCAGTGATTTCAGCTCTCAGTGGGGGAACCTCACTGCTGGTGAAGGCTGGGCAAGTCTCTTCCACGGAAACACTGTCCCACAGCAGGTCTCAGCACTTAGTCCTGATTATCAGTGATTTCACCTCTAGCAGTATCTTAACAGCACAAGACTCTCTATGGTGCCTAATCAGCTCTATCTTTAACAGGGGAAAGAGGCAAGTCAAATAGTGCTGGTCACTCTTAGGCCTGGTCTACACTACCGCTTAAGTCAATATGACATCACTCAGAGGTGTGAAAAAGGCACCCGCTGAACAACGCAAGTTACAGTGGTCTAAGCGCTGTCCACATCGCGCTGTCAGTGGGAGACGCTCTCCCGCTGGCATAGCTTCCACTTCTCTCAGAGATGGAGTAATGATGCCGACGGGAGAGCGCTCTCCCATTGGCATAGCACGTCTTCACCAGACACTCTACAGTGGCACAGCTGTATCAGTGCAGCTGCACTGATGCAGCGCGGTAGTGTCGACTTGCCCTTAGGCTATGTCTACACTGCAGACCTTACAGCGGCACAGCTGTACTGCTGCAGCTGCACTGATGCAGCGCGGTAGTGTCGACTTGCCCTTAGGCTATGTCTAAACTGCAGACCTTACAGCGGCATAGCGGTACTGCTGCAGCTGCGCTGTTGTAAGGTCTCCCGTGCAGGTGCTGTGCTGGTGGGAGAGAGCGCTCCCACCGACATAGCGCTGTGCACACTGGTGCTTTTGTCGGTGAAAACTATGTTGGTCGGGATGTCTTTTTCACACCCCTGACAAACAAAAGTTTTGCCCACAAAAGTGCTAGTATAGACAAAGCCTTAGGCAGATACCACACCACCAAGCAAAACACCTGCCCCCACCCTCTTTCTCTCCACTGGGATCTGGCCTCCGAGCCCTCTGCTTAGTGAGTGCAGCTTAGCGAGCTTCAATCAGGACAGGCTAAGCACAGTTCTGCTGCCCTTTAATAATAAAATAACAACATTGATAACAACATTTCATTACCCTGGCATTCAATTCTAAAGTGATTTATAACCCAACACCAGCCAAAACACAACTCTGTCTGGGGGATACCTAGGAGTAGGTGTGTTCATATAAATACAGTCTGGTCCTGAAGCCTTTCCCCCTCACCTCCCCCCCGCCCCCCAGCTCATCACTAGCTGTCAGGGGAGAGCTCATTCAGACCCTGCTTGCAAATCATAATTTAAAAAATCAGCCAACATCCCCAAAACGAATGTGTCGACATTGTCATAAAAAACAGCTGTGTGAGGAAGCTAGCCTTTGTTTATACTTTTCAAACCTATCATGCTTTTTCAGATACAAGTATTTTATTATATACTGTATGTGCTTTTAAAGTGTGTATTAATGTTTCAGTTTCAATTCAAATTTCCAGCCACTGACTAAATTGGCAACACTGCATGTAACTAGTTGACCACGGGGGCAGGGGGGTCTGGGAAAATTCGGGGTGTGTCTGTAGGAAATCCCTGGCACTGCCCCTCTGCCCCTCTGAACAGCCCCTGGAGAGGGACGAGGGCAAAATGCAAACAGATTCTTTTACCCAGCCCCCAGCCACCCACCCGCTGAGCAGAGAAGGGGAAACTGCATATTTAGATTTTTTATTCAATCAGAGAAAAAGACAAAAGCTGGAATCTGCCTGGATCCTGCTGCTATTTAGTCTCAAGTCCCCTTTTCCTGCACCAACCCCCACTGGATTTTGACAGCCTTGAGCAAAATTGCTGCAAAATCCCAGTTCCAGCCCCTGGATCCAGGCAAATTTTGGCCCGAGGCCCCCCACTCTAGCCTCTTCTATTGCACCAAAAACATTCTGGGCTTTGATGCATCCTGCCACATGAGCACTGAAAAAAATTTGATCCACCACCTGCATCTAGGTGCATCTTGGCAATTTTTGGCCCTAAATTGTTCAGTATAAATAGAAAATCAGTGTAGCTGCTCCTCCTTTACTGGAAAAACTCTGCATCCCATTCTAATAGCACTGAAAACACACCTACATGGCACCAGTTGCGTGATGTGAGTTTTTACAAGGCTTATGGACTGTGGGGTCCAAAAGTTGATAGACTGTTCCTCTAACCCCTAGAATATGGGAAATTTGAGCCAAACTTTGGCTCAAGAGAGCAGGATGCAGATATCAGATTGGGGTTTTTGCAGTGCTCAGGCTTGAGGATATGCTGAGGTCAGGATTTTTTTGGTGCAGTAAAAGTGGCTAGTCTGGTTTTCAACTGTGATGGTACAGTTTCAGGGTTGGGCCCAAAGATGAGCAGACCTCACATAGATCCAGTGTTTAGCTTTTTCCTGCCGTTGGTGACATTGTGCCCACAAGTAATGAAGTTAGTGCTACTTATGTTTGGCTCTCAACAGTGCTACGTTGTTAGCACAGTAATGAAAATGACACCCAGACAGTATTAGCCCCAAGTTATCTCACAAATGGGGAAGGGTTTCAGAGTGGTAGCTGTGTTAGTCTGAATCAGCAAAAAGAACGAGGAGTACTTGTGGCACCTTAGAGACTAACAAATTTATTTGAGCATAAGCTTTCATGGGCTAAAGCCCACTTCATCGGATGCATGCATTGGAAAATACAGCAGGAAGATATATATATATACAGAGAACATGAAAAAATGGGTGTTGCCATATGAACTCTATTGAGACTAATTGATTAAGGTGGGCTATTATCAGCAGGAGAAAAAAAACTTTTGTAGTGATAATCAGGATGGCCCATTTCAACCAGTTGACAAGAAGGTTCGACGGGGACAGGTGAGCAAAGCCCGCAGGTAAGTGGGGAACATGGAGACCTGGGAGATGGGTCGGAGACGAGAGGGAGTGTGGGCTATATTGGCAGAGAGAAAGGAGGGTCAGGACAAAACTGGGAGGAAAGATCAAACCAGTATCTTAGATGCCTATATACAAATGCGAGAAGTA
>NW_020682695.1:0-1125 GCF_002925995.2 Terrapene triunguis
CACGTCAGAGGTCAAGGGCCAGCCCAGGTCAGGATACTGGGAATTCTAGCCGGGAAGCAGGAGGCACAAGTTACACAATCCAGAGCAGAGTGGATCCCAGTTGTTCAGACAGCTTCCTGTTGCTGGCTTCAGTAGGACCAGTGGGCCAATTGGCTCCTCCGGGACTCTGCCAATAGGACCTCAGAGGCAGAGCCTCAAACTGGGACTGGGCTTCATAAGTCCTGGGTCAGCAGTTGGCAGCAGGCTGCCAAGTGGAGGGTTGATGTGCAACTGCTCCTGTGGACCTGGGTTTGAGGCCTGTGGGTCATGACCCCTACAATTACTCCACATTTCTGGGATAGCGGTTCCCAGAACTGAACTCAGTGCTCCAAGTGTGGGCTCACCATTCCCAGCTAATTAAGACACTTCCTTTCCATAGTGGTTTTTCTCTCACTTTGGTATAAATGCTTGTGTAAGATGGAGGGCAATAGAGAATCCGGCCTTCCACGCCTTTGCATTAGTTCTCTGGCCTCTTTTAAAGATGCTCCAATCTTCTCTCAGACTTGGGAACTTACAACTTCCTGCCATTGTACCTTGCGCATGAGACTTCTTAATTCCCCTCTTGAACTCTAATGCCACTGTACATTCCATTAACCCGTTCTTTACCATATTGAATTTGAATTTCTTGGGGCAACTAACCCCACCCTTCCTTATTACCCTCAATAGCTCCTTGCTATTGGTAAGTAGATCCCTCCTGGATTGTGAAGTTCTCAGTGTAAATCAGGAATCTCTCTGAATCACGCTTAGCTATATTTAGCTGTATCTGTTGCACCACAGGTACTTCAGGGGGAATTGACCGGCAGAACTATAAGCGGTATAATTATATGCCAAAGCAGAGTTTTATAATATAATTATATCGTACTGTATAATTATGCTGGAATAAAGTCACTTTTATTCTCTCTTCTATGTAGGTTCTGTTACCACGCTCGTCACCATAGTATCTGAACTTCTTCCAGTCGTGCAGTACGCAATGTGACGACACATCTATCACATGTTATATGTTCTCCTCACCCTACGGAGGAGAAGCACATGAAGTACCATGTCTGCATGGGAAGTTATAACAGCGTAGTTATAGCTATAATTATA
>NW_020682696.1:0-1742 GCF_002925995.2 Terrapene triunguis
GGCTTTTTGGAAATTCCCCCCGGACGGGGGTTTGATTACCAAAAAGCCGGACATGTCCGGGAAAAACCGGACGTATGGTAACCCTACATTTATTGTAGGCAGTGCATCAGGAATGAGATTAACTGAGCAGCTGGGCATTCGGTGAGCCTTCACAGCTATTTGAGATTTTCTGTTCAACTGTTCGTACTAGGACACAGCATGTGTTCTACTTGGATAGGCAACAGATTAATCTATTGCAGCATCAGCAGAGACCAACAGTGAATGTTTCCAAGGCCGGCAAAAAAGGGGCCGGGGAAGGAGCCCCAAGCCACAAATTTTGGCTCTGGGCTCTGAAGAGCACAAATTCCGATGTGTTTGGAATCTGGAAGTGTTGATTTAGGTCCCTTTCTAAAAAGGGAAAGGACATCATACAAGGTGGATGTGAGGTACACACACTCCAATAGCTTGCATGAAGGAGTTTCCTTTCACATTTACATGCTGCAGGGACTGGCACCATAAAGAAAGAGAAAAAACTACTGCCATACCTTGGAGTAATTGCCTAAACCAATAAGCATAAAAGGGAGGGCCCTTCAAGTGAGGTTCATTCAGGATACCTCCACGCTGCAATCAGAGGGGTGAGTGCAGCAAATGTAGCCAAGCTAGCTTGAGTGACAATACCAGTGAAGCTGCAGCAGCCTGGCCTAGCCCTTACCTACCCTTAGTGGCAGGTCTGAATGATGGGGCACTTCGAGAGTAGCTATCTTCGGGGAGGAAGAGCATGTGCTATCTTGAAGCACAAGGCAGGAGTGGATATTCTGTAACCTGCCATAAAGAGAGCCATTTTATTTTGCACATTGCCGAACCAGGAACCTGATTTGTTGATATTCTCTAGAATGAAAGGAATTGTTTGTTCATATTCTCTAGGAACAGGCAGAAAAAGGACAAGGGGCAATTTTAACAACCTGAATGAAGATGTTGGAGAGGTTTATGTTTTGTTACCAGGATTCTATTTGTGCAATGCCCTGAAATCGATCTAGGCCACTGTATAAACTAGGGTGACCAGATGTCCCGATATTTAACCCTTTGTCCCACGTCCCAATCAATGTATGATCGGGACGCCATTTGTCCCGATATTCAGGTAAGGAGGCAAGCGGGAGGGAGGTGCTGACCCCATGGGTGCTCCGGGGCTGGAACACCGACGGGGGAAAATTGCAGCCAAGCTCCCCCCACCTCACCTCTTTCTCCCCTCCACCCCCCAGCACGCCGCGTCCCCACTCTTCCTCCGCCCCAGCGCTTCCCACCGCCTAACAGCTGTTTGGCGGCGCTTAGCGCTTTCCAGGAGGGAGGGGGGAGGAGCGGGGATGCGGCACACTCAGGGGAGGAGGGGAGAAGAGGCAGGGCAGGGACTTGTGGGAAAGGGGTGGAATGGGGGCGGGGTGAAGGCGGTGCAGGGGAGGGAAGAGGCAGGGGGTGGGTGAGCACCCACCCGGCAGAGGGGAAGTCGGCGCCGTAGGGTGAGTGGCGGGCGGGGGGGTGAAGAGGCGAGCGGCGGGCGAGCGAGCGGGGACTGAGGAGGGACGCAGCAAGCCAGCGGCAGGCCGGGGAATGAGGAAGGGTGAGGTGGGGGGGCCCCCCGAGCGGAGAGGGGGCAGGACCTGGGGCAGAATGGGGGCGGAGCCTGGGAGGAGCAGGGGTGGACTGTGGGTGGGGCTGATGGCACCCCAATGTGTCCTGATATTTTAGTGTGGTGATCTGGTCACCCT
>NW_020682697.1:0-2144 GCF_002925995.2 Terrapene triunguis
GCGTCTCGTTTCATCCTTGTGGTTTAGGGGATGCTCAAGGGATGAACAAGTATTTACAGCATAAATAACGACACTTGTCAAAACTCTCTGCAGCCCAAGGGGGGACCATTTGGCCTTGTGGTCAGGGTGCTGGGCTGGGACTTGGGGGAGCTGGGGTCAATTTGCATCTCCACCACTGACTCCCCGTGTGACCTTGGGCACGTCCCTGAGTCGCTCTGTGCCTCAGTTTCCCCATCTGGAAAACAGGGTAATAAAACAAGCAAGTCGGTGTTGCCTAGTGGTCAGAGCAATGTGCCGGGGCTCAGGACACCTGGCTCCCATTCCTGGCTCTGGTTCTGCCGTCCCGTCAGAACGGGGTGCGTGTGTGTGTGTGTGTGTGTATATGTGTGTGTGACAGCTCCGTCGCTGGCTTAAAACAGCCCTGCAGTCAGACATGGGGGCCAAAGGGCCGCGCTGCATGACTCTCCGAGTGCACACGACACCACGACACCCTCCCGCCGGACACGCTGGGGGCAAGAAAGTGGTGCTGTGGGATACACAGGCAGCGCCAAGCATTGCTGGAGATAGCAGAGCCTTTAAAGAAAGGAAACATTGTGGAATCTGTTCGCTCATTGTTTGTATTAAGGGACCCGACCCAGATCTGGGCCCCAGCAGGCTGGGCACTGCCCTGAGCCTGACCCAGATCCGGGTCCCGGTGCTGCCCAGCCAGAGACTGCGCCCTGCCCCAAGAGCTCACGCTCGGAGACAAGGGAAGGTTCATTATCCCCAGTCACAGGTGGGGAAGCTCAGCCTGGAGGGATGCAGTGACTTGCCCAAGGTCACACAGGGCGTCTGTGGCAGAGCTGGGAATCTAACCCAGGCCTCCAGAGACCCAGCGCAGAGCCTGACCCACCCCCGCACCATGTGCCGTCAGCACCACCCGCCTACACCAGGAGCAAGACAGGTGCAGGGCCTATGTGCTCGGCCCCCCCAAGCCCGGGGCAGTCTCAGGGGCCCCTCCCACTCATTTGAAAGCCCCGCTCTCCCCCCAAGTGCCCGTCACACTCCTGGGTCCTAGTCGAGCTGACCTGCGCGGCACAGGAGTGCGGGGCCCGGGCGGGGCGGGGCCACGCCGCAGATCTTTGGACCTGTGTATCTGCCAGGCATTTCTTCCATTTATGGAGACGTGTCAGAGCCTTGCCTGGGGCTGCCCGGCCCAGGCGTTAGCACCGGGGGGTTTCGCTTCCTTGTTCCAGGCTGAGCTCATCAGACTCATTCCCACACAGACGGAACTAGCCCCCGGCCCCCGGGGAGTTCTCCAAAACTCTGCACCTAAAAGCCAGGCTCAGGATCCCGCCCATGGTGATCACAGCCCCCGCTCCCCATAACGAGGCTCTTAACCTGGTTCTGGTAAATAGCTAAACTCCCCCACTGTCATTTCAGGGCTTGTCTTCGCTTCCTGCCGGGCAGCAGGGCTGGAGCTGAGCAGCTGCTGCGTTCCACCCCAGAGGCGGCTGCATTCCTGTTCGGGGCAGACTTTCCAGACTGCGCAGGGCCCAGTTAGGCACATAACCGGCACGAGTCTTGCGGCGCGCTGGTCGCTAGGGTCGGCCCGAGGCTGCTGGGTCTGAAAATCTGGCTGCTTATTTAGGCGTTTCGGAAAGTTTGGCCCTGTCTGGGGGTGCTGCTGAACCTTTGGGAACCTGCTTTGAAATGTGGCCATTCACGCGCCAAATTCGCCTCTGCTCCACCACTGCAAATCCGCAACAGCTCCGCTCGTGTCAGTGAGTTACTCCGGATTTGCAGCGGTGCAGCGAAGGCAGGACTCGGCCTGCCCTGGTGCTTTGCTGTTCTACACTCCTGGGCTGCTCAGACCTTACAGAGGCTGCGCGGGGTCCCCAAACATCCGCCCTGAAATTCCATCCATCACCCGCCCCTTCCCGGCGGCTTTCCCTCCCCCTGCGTTTCCCCTGCGCCAGCGGCTCTGTCCCTCTGCTCTGCGGCCAACGCCTGGGACATGCCAGATTCTCCGAGGCCTCTGGAGCCGATGCGGGGGGTGGGGTCATGGCCACAACTGGGACATGTTCTGTAACGTCCTGATGCTTCAAGGCTGCGGCTGGGCCTTGGCGGGGGGGAGGGGGAACTGCATGGACCCTGCGCTCCCC
>NW_020682698.1:0-1298 GCF_002925995.2 Terrapene triunguis
GGCCCCCACTGGCCGTGGTTCGCCGTCCCGGGCCAATGGGGGTGGCGGGAAGCGGCGCGGGCGAGCGATGTGCTGGCCGCGGCTTCTTGCCGCCCCCATTGGCCCAGGACGGCGAACCGCGGCCAGTGGGGGCAGCGATCGGCCGAACCTGCCGCATCAGCAGGTAAATAAAACTGGTCCGGCCCGCCAGGGTGCTTACCCTGGCGAGCCACGTGCCAAACGTTGCCGACCCCTGGCATAGAGAGTACACTTATAAAATTTGCGGACAATACCAAGCTAGGAGGGGATGTCAGTGCTTTGGAGGATAGGATTAAAATTCAAAATGATCAGGACCACCTGGAGAAAAGGTCTGAAGTAAATAGGATGAAATTCAATACAGACAAATGCAAAATACTCCATTTAGGAAGGAACAATCAGTTGCACACATACAAAACAAGAAATGACTGCCTAGGAAGGAGTACTGTGGAAAGGGATCTGGGGGTCATAGTGGACCACAAGCTAAATATCAGTCAACAGTGTAATGCTGGTGCAAAAAAAGTGAACATCATTCTGGGCTGTATTAGCAGGAGTGTTGTAAGCAAGACACACAAAAGTAATTCTTCCGCTCTACTCTGTGCTGATTAGGCCTCAACTGGAGTATTGTGTCCAGTTCTGGGCATCCCATTTCAGGAAAGATTGGAGAAAGTCCAGAGAAGAGCAACAAAAATGATTAAAGGTCTAGACGACATGACCTATGAGGGAAGATTGAAAAAAATGGGTTTGTTTAGTCTGGAAAAGAGAAGACTGAGAGGGTACATGATGACAGTTTTCAAGTCCATAAAAGGTTGTTACAAAGAGGAGGGAGAAAATTTGTTTTTCTTAATCTCTGAGGCTAGAATAAGAAGCAATGGGTTAGATATTAGGAAAAACTTCCTAACCGTCAAGGTGGTTAAGCACTGGAATAAATTGCCTGGGGAGGTTGTGGAATCTCCACCATTGGAGATTTTTTAAAGTAGGTTAGACAAACACCTGTCAGGAATGGTCTAGATCAATGGTGGGCAACCTGTGGCCCATTGGCCAGGAACAGCAAACCACGGCCACTGGGAGCTGCGGGCGGCTGTGCAAATGTAAACCAACAGTCTGGCGGCCCGCCAGCGGATTACCCTGACAGGCTGTGTGCGGCCCATGGGACGCAGTTGCCCACCACTGGTTGAGATAATACTTAATCCTGCCATGAGTGCAGGGCACTGGACTAGATGACTTCTCAAGGTCCCTTCCAGTCCTATGATTCTATGATTTGGAGCCAGGAACTTCTGAAT
>NW_020682699.1:0-13395 GCF_002925995.2 Terrapene triunguis
GTCTCTTTTTGACAATACCTTTTATCATCATTCGGATTCCCCTGACCACCCCCACCACTCCCAGTCGGAGGAGGATAATAACTGAATGTTGAATGTTTTTGCTGACAAAGTTAAACAATATTTCTCCTACTGGGCTTTGCCCAGCAGCTGAGAGTGTGAAAGTCCTTGATAAAGATTTAAAAACCTGTAGGAGAAAAACTTGTTATGCCTCAGCTCCTGCCCCCACTCCCACCCCCAAACAATAATGGTCTATATAGAAATGTTCTGCAAATCGGCTTCTTCGGTCTATTTTAATAACTAGGTTCTTTATTTAAGGGAGTTTCTGGTCCTTTGGAACAGAACAAATGTTCAGGCCTCTCTTAAAATCTTAGTACTTTTTCTGACAGTTGAATCTATGGTGAGGAGGCAGCATTGGGTCTTAGAAGACCTAGGCTCAGTCACTGGCCTGATGGGTGATCTTGGGCAAGTCACCTCACTTCTCTCCTTGAACCATGCACGAACCTACAGAGATGGGCACCAGCAAACAACTCCAGCCTTGCACCCCAGAAATATACAGTCTTATGCTGCTTAAGACTCCCATGGGCAGTGCAAAGTCATTATTTAGTTCAACACTCTGACAAAAGGGTAGTGGACATGCACCTGCCCTTGTTAACCTAAGCTGAGATTCACTTCAACCAAAATCACACTGTTTTAGGCTATGTCTACACGGTGCACCTTACAATGGCGCAGCTGTGCCACTTAAGGTGTGCTGTGTGGCCGCTATTTATCGCTGGGAGAGAGCTCTCCCAGCAACAAAAGAAAACCACCTCCAGCAAAGGGCGGTAGCTTCGGTGATGGTAAAATGGTTCCCACCGACAAAGCACTGTCCACACCAGTGCATTTTGTCGCTAAAACTTTTGTCGTTTGGGGGGACGGGTGTGTTTTTTCACACCCCCGAGCAACAAAAGTTTTCGCGATGAAAGTGCTAGTGTAGACAAAGCCTTAGGTAAAACAGATTTATTAACTACAGAAAGATAGATTTTAAGTGATTATAAGTTGCAGGCATAGAGAGCAACGTTGGTTAGGCTTTGTCTACACTGACACTTTCATCACTAAAACTTTTGTCGTTCAGGAGTGTGAAAAAACACCCCCTGAATGACAAAAGTTTTAGCAACGAAAAATGCTGGTATGGACAGCGCTTTGTTGGTGGGAGCCATTCTACCATCGACGAAGCTACCACCCTTCGTTGGAGGTGGTTTTATTTTGTCGCCGGGAGAGCCGTTGTAAGGTGCACATTGTAGACATAGCCAATACACACAAGAAATAAGAATAAATTCACAGTCTAAATTCTACAGACAAAGCAAGAGTTGAATCAAGCAGTCTCTCACTCTAACAGATGTTACAGGCAGCTCAGAGTTCTCAATACACACTCTGGATTCCCTTCCCAGCCTGGGACCAATCTCCCCAGTTCAAAGACTTTGTCTTCCAGATGATCTTCCAGGTGTTGAGATAGGGGAGGAGAGAGGCCAAATGATGATGTCACTGTCCCTCCTTTATACTTTCTTTCAGATGCTAGAAAGATCCTTACTGAGACAGAGTTAGGCCGCTCCCATTGTGACCTCTCTGAGGAGCCTCTGGGATGGTCATTTGGAGAGTGGATTCCCCTTAATGGCTCATCGACACGTCTGGCTGGTCCTGATGTGACTTGGCCCCTTTGTTGGCACTGAAAGGCTGGCTGTGGGCATTTCCCAACCTCACAACATAGTTCAGTAACACACACATAGTAATACTTCATAACTTCACATACAATGATAGTACATACAATTTAATGAGAATATTAAGGTTCAACAAATCAAGACTTTCAACACGATACCTCACAAAGCATACATTGTAGAAAACATATAATAATCATATGACAGTGGTGAATATGGGGGTTCCAGGGTGCTACTTTGAGGTACAGAGTGTCTCAATGATACTTGTTTCTAGGAAGCCATCTTGTCCAGCGAAGTTACATTCACCTTACACAGTTAAATCCCTAAAGCCATATTTTATACCCTACCTGTTTACAAGTAAAAGATACTGTCTACGTCATCTGAACCTAGATTTAACCAGTCAACTTTTTACCTCATTTTTCTGGTAACATGGTGTTCCCCTGATCTTTGTTCTGAACACATGCATTTCAGGTACCAAATGGTGTGAAGATACCTCCTATGTTTGTACTAGGGTAGAACAATCATATGTCTTGTCCTCTTCCTTTGGGCAATTTCGGTACAGGTTTGTGAGAGTAACTCCCTTTCTGTTGCTATGGTAAAGCACTCATCTGTCCTGATCTTGACAGCTTCCCTATTTGCTCAAGCCAAAACTTACTTCAATGAATGCAAGGGGTTATGGGATACTTAGCATAAGTCAGCAGGATTATATAAAAATCACAGGCCAATTTTGGCTATATAGCTTTCATAACGTTTGTGCTTAATGTGCTTAATGTTATTTTTTGCTTAATGTGTACTATATATATGCTAGCCAGGCAAGACTATAGGTTATAGTCAAGGTGACACCTTTGCCATATTAATTTATGAAGTAGTGGTGAGAGCCTTTACATATGATTTAAAGTATTTTACCAAAGTACGTAAGTGGCAATACACAATTAACACAGCTAAAACTAATACACCTTGTACCACAAGCAAAGCTTTAAATGCAACTTCTATCCAAGTATCGGTGTGATGGGTTGGACTATGTCCGGAGACTCTCTGCTGGAGGCCTCATGGCCCTGCCCAACCCCGCCCCAGAAAACAGCCAAGAAGAAATTCTTCAAGCGGCCTAGAGTGGCTGCAGTGGAAGCAGCCAATCAGAGGGGGCTGCAGTGGAGGCAGCCAATCAGAGGGGACTGCTGGAGCAGCCAATCGGGCCAGTAGGGCCATATAAAAAGGAGCAATAGGGACAGTGCAGTCAGCTGCTGCCTGGAGCTCAGAGAGGGAAGATCAGGTTCCTGGCTGGGAGAGCAGCAGGACCATGGACAGCTCAGTGGGGGGCAAGATTGAGCCCAGGGAAGACTGCCGAAGACCGGAGGAGCCCAAAAGGCGTTCCTGTCTGACTGCAGGGCCGAGCAAGGACTGAGCCCAGAGCCTAGCCATACCAAACGAGTGTACTGTGATGGGCCCTGTTGATCTGGTTAGAGACTGAGCCCAGGGAGGGCTGCCAAAAAGGACACACCAACTGAGGGTACGGTGATGGGCCCATGTTGGACTGTTACAGGAGAGCAATGTCTCCAAGGAGGAAGCCTCGGCGGGAAGGTAAAGACTGCATACCTTGGAAGGAGGTTGGTTTTGTTTGTTCCACCTATAGATAGTGTGTGAGGTCTTGCCGAAGAAACCATCATCTGGAGGGGGTGCTTATGAGAGGTGGGTCCCACCCTGTAATCACAAACTAAGAAACAGCCGGCTCACATCTCACCAGAAGGGGGTGCTCATGAGAGGTGGGTGCTGCTCTGTTCCAAAGCCGAGTGATTGCAGGCACACATTGGCCAAAGGGGGGTGCTTGAGAAAGGGGGGTGCCGACCCTGTTGCGATGGGAGGTTAGTATTTCAAGATCATCATGGATAAGGTCATTTAAGACTTGTTTTGCCTTGCGCATCTCATTGCTAATTTGAATACGGTGTGTGTTCTTTTCTGTGTAGTAATGTTTTTAAATTTACAGGGAGTGGATTAATATGCATGTTAAAAAACAGTAATTACTTTTCAATTCTATCCTGATATCGGGGCTCACTTTGGATAAGAGATTTTTTTTTTAAAGAGTGTGATAGGCACTATTGTAGTGTGTACCACAGTGCCATGAGGCATAACACAGAAATTTGGACTAGTGAGGACTCCATATATAAATTCCTTGTATTCAGTTACTACATAGTATTGTCCAATAATATTATAAGCAGGGCTTAAATTCACCCAGGGCTGCCCAGAGCAGAGCTCCAGTACATATTTTCAACCCCCTGGAGGTTTTATAGCATGTTGGGGGAGGGGGTGGTCTCCTGGAAATACTCTTTAAGAGTTTAAACCCTGATTAAAAGTCACCCTTACTGCTGGTTGTTGATATTGAGTAATCTTCCCTGGGCAGGAGACAGGAGTGCCTAGCTTCTCTGTCCCACTGTACTGGCCTGAGCCACTGTAGCCACGCACTGGCATTGCAGTATCAAAAACATCACATTGGCAAAGGTATTGATCTCAGTTAGTGGAAACAACCGTCCGTGTGCAGTTCTCTCCAGGTTTGTGTTGTCGTGTGATACACCAATATTTGAGGGAAAGCCAGTCGCTTCTTATAGATGCCATTTGCTAGGTAACCTACAGAATGGACAGTAAACAATTTATTAAATATTGCTATGTCAGGATCCAATATTGGCAGTGAAAACATCAAAGAAATGTACCTGGAATCAGACACCGAGCAAGATTAGGAAGCGGTGTTGCTGACCCCAAATTATGAATTGTGCTAAAGGGAATTTGCCTTCATGATTCAACACACTGCCAGTTTACCATAGTTTTTGTTATACATCAAGGACAATATCACTGGCTAACTGCTCATCGCTAATAAGGTCAGTCAGTTTTCCTTATTCAGTGCTCCCTAATGAGTTGGTTAGGGTAGCTAACAGGTAACTCCCATAAGCAGTACAAATAATATCTTTACCTTGTTATTATTTGTTGTGATTGTAATGTATTAAGTTTTGCTTGTGTTTGGTTTAAGAATTTAGCAATGTCATGCATATTATACATCACATACTGTTTTGTTTTTAGTAGCTAGGCCCTTAATGCCATGAATTATGGGTTTAGAGATGGCTTCCACCGCCTGATGCTCAAAATGGTTAATGTGGGTTTTTTTAATTTCACTATATATTACCCCTCTCAGAAATAGATATTCCAGGTTCAAATAATCCTGAAATGTAACCAAGAATTCTATCTGGATTTCAAAGTCTCCTAGTTCAAGAGATACCAGACTGCGGAACAGTCTTTTCCCCAGCCATCAAGTCTTGTACGCATTCCTGAGAAGATGCCATCATACTAATTAACAAAGTAATTACAATATACAGTAATGATACATTTGCTTTTACACGTTAACCAAATTTAGCCATATTTCAATGAGAGAGATTCAGACCCACAGGTATATACATAAACTGACTCTGCTTGATAATATACAGTTTAAGTTAGATATGGTCCGACCAGTAATTTTTTTATAAGATCTCTGTAGTCGATTGCATACTCAGTTGTCCATAATGTAGGGATATTAAAGAAGGTACTAACAGTGATTCCCCCAAGTGACAGTGACCCCCCTCATAATTTGTCCCCCACACTTTAAAATCCAACAGTTTCACCAAGTACAAAAATCTCTTGGGTCTTCTGTTAAAACTTGTAAGCTACTGTCTGTAGAAACCATTGATTATATCTATCCTGTGAAAGATACTTTATTACTATGTAAAACTTACAAACAAGGTAATTGACTTTGTTCTTGAAGTAATTGATACAATGTAAACAAACACTATAAGCCGTTAAGTGATTTTCACTTCATTCAAGGGCTCCTAGGACAGACCCCCACCCTCTGTGATTAAAGGGCCGGGAGTCTCAAATGAATTAGCACACACCCTGAAAGTGGTGGAGACAGTAAATTAAAATATGGTTAAGGTATGGAATGTATGCTGATGAATGCTTGATATACATGGATGGTTAGGGAGGTGCCAGCCTAGAAAGAGAGTATCCATCGGCCGAAAAATGTGTCGAGTAGGACCACCAGACAACCCCCTGAGGGTAAACTGGGATCCACCCCATCACCTGGAAGGATGAGAAACACACAAACTTTGGACAATGTGGAGCCACCAGGAATGTGCCACTTTGGACAGGAATGTGCCATCTGCTGATTGAGTCAGCAACAGCAGGATGAAACAGCTCCCATAGACTAACATAGGAATTAATTCCTATAAGAATGGACTCTAAAAACGGATGACTTTGAGTCTCTGGTTCTGCTGCCAACCTCCAGGAGCATCAGGTGCATCTGACACAGACTCGGCTCCATCCTCATGACCAAGATACCTGGCCAGTAACTTGGCATGAGCAACTTCTAGGCTGGTAACTATAACACCTATACAGAACTTGAATGAATGATTGTGTGAATAAATCTCTCTCTCTCTATACATGTGTGTGTATATATATATATATATATATGTGTGTGTGTGTGTATAAGAAATAAGTAGTCAAACAACGTTGTTTACTTTTATCTTTTGCTTTATCAGTATATTTACAATAAATGTGGCATCTTTGCCTTATCCCTCTTAATAAGATCCTGCTGGTTTTTATTCTATTGGTATAACATCATATGATAGGTTGAAGTGTAATTGACCAGTCTGTTGTTGCTAAAACACTTTTATATTTTCTTCTGCTGCTGCCTGGGGTTTTCTTCACTGTGCACAGTCTGGGACGCACCCTTAAACAGCTTAAGTTGGTTACCACACTAAACTTCTTGTTTGTTTTTTACATTTCTCTTATTTTCACTAACCCAAATTTATGCACAGATGAACTTGGATCCTATGACACTAAGTCATTTATAACGCAAGCTATACTTGGTATAGCATATGACAGTCTGTCGTTATTTTTCACTTTAAAAAAAAAACAAAAAGGGAATCTGGCTGAACTGGCCATGATAGTGCAACATGCACATAAAAATGCTAGAGGGGTAAGTGATTCAGACTGTGACCTCCAGGTCTCAGGGACAGTTTGGTGATCTGAAAGAGATGAAGCCACAAGTTCAAGTCTTACCTCAGACTGCATTTATATTCACTTCACTACCCTTATTATTGATCAAAGCCATGAACCACAAGCCTAGAAGATAGTCAAGTATTAGTCACCACCCCCTTTTTACAAAGAAGTTAACAGAGGAATTACACAAGGCTATGGCTGACATAAGCAGGAATACAACCCAGTACTAACATGGTAGAACCAAATTTTAACTACTCAGCCACATGCCTTTTCTAAGCACTAAATCCTGCTGGTCTTCCAAAAGCCAGCCCAAACAGCTCCATAACCCTCTGGGAACCAATAGCAAGTCCTCCTCTAGTGGCTGAACTTAAAGGCTAGCAGCTGCTTAAGTAGCAGAGGTCTGAGTTGAAGGTCTAGGGATCAAATCATGCTGCTGGACCTTGGTGAGATGATGTTGTGGTTACAAGTGTTGGATTTTGTTTTAACTAGTTTATTTAATTCATAGAAAGTGAAACCATCCTGTAACACACATTTATAATTTAAGTATAATAATCTGTAAATTATGGTGTGGCAAACTAAAACACGGGGGTTTAAAATGTCAGCCATTTATCATCTTCCCCCCTCTCACCACAGAGACCTACCCACTGAGGTAACCCTATGGCCAGATTTCCAATTAGGCACACTAGGCACGTGCCTCGGGGCGCCGGCGTGCTAGGGCACCTAAAAGTTAAAAGTGGGTTAAAAGTTTCGTTCTTTTACAGAAAACACGAAGGTCAGCTGTAGGCAGGGGGCGGGGCACTGAAGATGCTGTGCCTCAGAGTGCGTAAGGTGTAAATCCGGTCCTGGGTACACCAATTGTGGATTTTAAAAAAACAGGACATAAATCACACAGAAGCTTAATTTAGTGACAGCTAAAGTTGCATAAGGTCACTTCCCATCAATTCAGACTGGAAAAGTGTGAAAAGAACACATTGCTTACCATTTGTAGATTGCCTGCAAGACTGTCAATAACACACCTGACCCTCTAGAAGGCTTTCACTTCCCCTTCCAACAGATACTAAAATCAGTAAGTACCTCAACTTCAAGGTCCCAGGGACCTCAGCAGTGCTAAATCAGAATAGTTTCTCAAACATATGGATGTGCTGATCTGTTGATACAAGAGCATCTGAGGCTGCTGTTAAAGTTTTGCACTAGAGTGAGTTTGGAAAAGAGGAGATTAAGAGGAGACATAACAGCTGTCTTCAAATACTTGAAAGGCTGCCACAAAAAAGATGGAGAAAAGTTGTTCTCTCGGCCCACAGAGGGCAGGATAAGAGACAATGGGTTCAAACTACAGCATAGCAGATTTAGACTAAATCTCAGGAAAAACTTTCGAACAGTAGGATAATGGAACAGACGCCTAGGGAGGTCGTGGAATCTCCTTCACTGAAGGTTTTGGAGCCATCTGTGTTGGATGGTTTAGAGCCAACAAATCCTGCATCTCGCCAGGGGGTTAGATTAGATGACCCTTATAACCCCCTGGTTCTGTGATTCTGTGATGAAGCTGGCAGCAGTTTAACACTGGAGAGGAAAGTCATTAGGGTTACGCTTTCTTAGTTCCAAAGGCATTTCTATAAACAAAGATCCAGGAAACAAAGGAGACAGTCATAGAGGGGAAAAAGTAACCCCAGGGAGACAATTTTGTGGTGTGAAGAAAACCCTAACTGCTAACTGAGTTTAGTACCTCAAAACCTTAAAGTACAGATAAGACCAACCAGAGAACATCAAAGAAAGGCGAGGCCTCTGAATGCTAGGATATAGGCTTTCCCTGCAGGGCATGGTGGGAAAGGGGGCAGACTATACATAGCCTCTTCCAGGATTCCACACAGAACAAGGGAAAGGCGCAGGGGTTGTTTTTCTGTCTTGGAAGTTAGGTGAAGGCTACTTGTTTGTGAGGGCTGGATCGCTTGCTGTCTGGGGAAGTCAGGAACCTAACACAAATATTTTAGAAGAAGAAGCAGTGCTGGGGAGGGGCTATTGTTTTGTAGTTTATTCCAAGACTTTGAGTGTAGCTGTCAGATTGTGAGGCTGAGTCTGGAACCTGAATAAGATGGCCTGTGGTGAAGGCACTTTGATCTTTACTTCAATGCTCTTATGTGTCGATTCTGCTACTAGATCCCTAGTGAGAGTCTGGTTTCTCTAGGGGGAGACACCCTTACCCCCACCCCCTTGCCCTGCCCCACTCCCTGGAAGAGAAGTTCTATCACTTTTGCTTAAAAGAACTGACTGGGTGTGACCTTTGTGGCTTGTTAGCTATTGGCAGCTAGCTTGACAACAGTGCAGTTACTCTTCAGTGTCCATTGAAGCTTCCTTTCAGAAGCTGTTCTGTGGAATCCTGTATCTCTCCTGATTCTCTGCAGAGCCTATGGTATGTAGAATAGTTCTATAGGTACCCAATGAGGCAGTACATATACGTGACAGAAAACTATTTCTAGCTGTTTAGGTTTCAGAGTTCTATTTTTGTGGAAACTCTGGTTGGCTTTCTCACTCTTGCTAATGCTATCAAAGGTGACACTTAGGCTGCCCCACACTGCAATCTGAGGCAGTTCATTCTGTAACTGTACGTACAAGTGTTTGTGTGGCCTGTCATCTTGCTACCAGGATCTGTAGGGGGCAGCTTGTGGATAAACACTAGCACTCTGTGTTCGCACCTTTCTGGAGAGTTTAAGCTTTCATTTAAAAAAATGTAAACTTCTACCTTCCTGGGCGTGAAGATAGCTTTCTAAATATGACCTCAGCAGTGCTGCCCAAATAAGTCTGTAGAGAGACAGATAGGAACAATGGCTCTGAGAAGTATGAACTGACCCCAGTCCCTTCATTTGGTGTTAATTCTGAAGCCCAATGAAGTATTGTCAACTCCCATGGTTTTATCAAGTATCTCAAATAATATTTGTTTTTCCTTAAAGCCTCAGCTCTTTAAATCCGATTATTACTTAAATCTCAGTTTTTATTTATTTGAAAAACCTAATCAAATTTTTAGCCCTTGTGGAAAAACCCTAATGATTCAAACTGGAAGGTAAACAAGACCCAAAAGCGACTGACTTTTGGGGGGCAAACTATTCATTTTTTTATTATTATTTAACTTACCACTGTAAACTATTTCACTGGTCTTCCTTTTTGCAAAACCATTCATTTGTTCTGGGACTTTGGGCATAACTTGGGTTGTGGGTGGGACTTGAGTAGAGTGCAATCACAACCTTTTTTTTTTTACTATTTTTGCCTCACTAAAGTAAGACTACTCATGTGAGTAAAGTTAATCCCATGTCCTGATCATTGCAGGATTGGCCATTAGGTGCTTTAGTAACTAAATACTCAATTACTAGTGGACACTCTTTTTTCCCCCCAACTAGTAAATTTAGCTATTGCTTTCATATAGCCGTAGGTAATCATTTCTTTTGGGTATGCTGATGACTATTTTTGTATGGAGAGAGCAGAACAGTGCAGCACTTGTGAAAACTGAACATGGGGTGAAGCTGATAAGCAGATACAAATGCTAAATAAGAACCAGGCAGTATTTTTAGTAAACTATGTCAAAAATATAATAGTTCTGTTGGTCTTGGGCAGATGTTTTTGGCTATACAGTCTCTTCTGGGAAAGAGACCAACTTCTCCCAGATATGCCAAAGAATTAGATTAATTAATTATGTAAAAAACTAACAGATACAATAGCCAAAAATGTAAAACAAGAGGGGAAAGTTCCTTCTAGACAGGATTTATCTCCACTTTTAGGATATCTTACTCATTTTCTATGCCCTACAAGAGCCCCTAAACCTGAATTCTTGGTACCCTGACCAATACTTTCAAAACTTACCAGTGATTTTACATGCCTCAATTTTTGAGTGTCCAATCTGAAACATGTTAAAGTGGCCTGATTTTCAGAGGGTGGATATTTGGCACTTTCTAAAATGAGGGTTCCTCTGAGATGTTTCAAGTTGGGTACTCAATTTGTGAGTTCCCCAAAATGACTAGCTAGTTCTGAGGATCTAGGCTTTACAATCACTTAAATTCACAAATGAAATCACAGAATTGAATAATGCAGCCCAATCAGCTTGCCCCTCAACAAACTCTAGCTGTAGTCAGTAATTAGACCCATTCTACACCCATTTTGTGCAGATATAAATGACTATACATAGTACAGTGCAGTGAAGAATCAGGCCCACTGACTATAACGTGACACTGCTTCTGCTTCAAATGCTTTGCTAGATAGCTTGCAGGATTGAGCCCTGGACCTACAGTGCTACTAAGGGCCTGTTCTGTTACTATTCTGCTCTGGTTCAGGTGCCAAGTCCTCTATAAAGCTTTGCCCCCAACACTTCTAGAGATCTGGGTGTTACTCCAATCCACACTTGGCATATTCCCCCTCCATGACTGACTTATATCTTGTGTTCACTGATCCATTCCCAATACGCTGCTCTTTGAGGGAGGAAGATGGAACATTGTCTCCTCCATTGGATGACTTCTTTACCCCAGACTTCTAGAGACAGGGGGTTATTGCTCCTTTAAAGTTCTTACCTCTCTTATCATAAAGCCTCTGCACAGCAAGAACAACTTCATGCTAGAAACTTGCTTCTGTTTTCCAGAGGATAGTGGGGGGATGCATCACAGTCTCTCTAGATACATCCCTGAATGATGGCTGGAGCAGTCCCATTAGTTATCTTCACAGTAGAGCCACAAGAGGGGACTCCCTGGGGATGCTCAGTGGACTTTATCCAATCTTACCAGTAGTTGCCTAACAGCCACTTATGCCCATGTGGCTGAGCAAAGCCTTGCGTGGTCCCCCAATGCGGAAGGCTGTATGAAATGCCCAGTGTGGCCTTCTGTAGACACCAGGAGAAGATGTTTATCCACTCCAGGATTAGCTATTGCTGCTGGGAGGCCTGTTTTATCTGGTAGCTGAGGAGACAATTTTTCATGGATTCAAACTTATAGCAGTTCATCCCGTCAAATGAGTTACACCTTTGTTTCCAATCAAGACCTATCTATTTTTCACTGAGACGTTATGTCACAGAATAAGATCATTTAAGTCACATTTGAAGGTAATGGTGCTGCATGATATAAACCAGAGTGCAAACCCCAAAGTACAACTTGTGCCTTTGGCACAGGCTTTAATTACAGTTTCATGATTGAATCTCTTCAACCTGCCACTGAGCCATCAGTAAACTTCTAAATTAAATTAAATCAGATGATTTCCAGTCACTGGATGCTCAGGAGTGAGCTTTCAAAGCATCACACAGGAATTTAGCTCCTTGTTTGCCATTAAAATTAGCGAGACAAGGTGGGGGAGGGGATATCTTTTATTGGACCAACTTCTGTTGGTGAGAGAGACAAGCTTTCAAGTTTACACAGAGCTCTTCTTCAGGTCTTTATTTCCTTTACTGACTTAGCAGTTACATTTGGAGGTTTCAATACTTCTTTAGCATTCGTTTTTCTGTAACATTCACAATGTGCTGGTCACTGTGCTATTTCCAGTTTGAAGCAGCTCAAAAATAAGGAAGCGATCTGTGTAGCCCTGAGGAATAACTGTTTAGAATTTTGTATAACAGTAGCCTGTGGAGGCCCAACAGATTACGGCTGTACAAACACCGGAAGACTGTCCCTGCTTTGATTAGCTTATAAGCTAGGCAGACAGGATGTCAGAGGGGGACACATACTGAAGTGACTGGCCAAGCATCTCAGCAGGTCAATAGCAAAGCAGGGTAGAGAATGCAGTCGCATAGCTACCAGGCCAAGGCTCTATCCATTGCCTTCTACAGGTGAGCCACCATATTCATCAAATGCTGCTGAATAAATAATACAGCTGAATGAATAGTAGCAGGGCCGGCTCTAACTTTTTTGCCGCCCCAAGCAACAACAAAAACGCCCCGCCGTAACAACCCCCCCCGAGTGCCGCCCCGCCGAAACAAAACAAACAAACAAAACCCTGAGTGCTGCCCCGCCACCCCAAGATTGGCCACCCCTTACAAGGTGCCGCCCCAAGCACGTGTGCTTGGTCGGCTGGTGCCTGGAGCCGGCCCTGAATAGTAGGGGGATTGAGAAATCCAGCAATATTTCTTCAAATTTAAAGCACACTTCAATTCACAACACTTTCATGTTCACTTCACACTTTCTTATGCTTCTTTTTTAGTAGTGTGAACATTTGCAAAAATATTTTGTAGCTTTGTTTCTCACAAAAAATAAATGCAAGTCCTGCTACTACTTACATCCACGGGTAGCTTTATACATGCAAATATTCTGTTCAGGTTCTCATGACATGCCCATCAGAAATGAACAGGACTAGTCCCATGCAAGAACTTACACATGCATGTGTCTGCAGAATTGGGGCTCTAGATTGTAAAATTGGAAACTACAAATCTATGCTAACCAACTCAAACCTTAAAATGAAATATAAAATTGTAGTGGTGCATAATTGAAGTAGTTCTCCAATCGGGGAACAAAATTGCCATGTGATTCTTGTCATTAACGAATTGCAAATCTGAACTGCACAGTTGACTATAAAATTAGTCCTTGGTGGTTCCTGCCATCTGTAGAGCAAGAATTAATTAGTGAAAAAAATTGTGACTAAGGCCTGGTCTACACTAGGCGTTTATGTCAAATTTAGCGCCGTTACATCGAATTAACCCTGCACCCATCCACACCACGAAGCTATTTAG
>NW_020682700.1:0-1626 GCF_002925995.2 Terrapene triunguis
GATAGATAGATAGATAGAGGGGGTGGGGGGGATGGGGATAGATAGATGGGGTGGCTGGGGATAGATAGATAGATAGATAGATAGATAGAGGGGGTGGGGGGGATGGGGATAGATAGATAGATAGATAGATAGATAGAGGGGGTGGCTGGGGATAGATAGATAGATGGGGGATGGGGGGATGGGGATGGATAGACATAAATAGGTGGGGGACTGGAGAAACACAGGGCTCCCACCATGGCCAGCGCTCCTGCCCCGCTCCCCACAGCGCCCCCTGCCTGGAGAGGCCGGGGCTGGCGTAGGCGGGTGCTCCCCCCACGGAGATTTCTCCCACTCGCTGTCATGCAGCGCCTCTGGGGTTATTTTCCTTTAGTCCCAAATTCCCCTTCCCTCCCCCACCCCCGGCCTGTGACGCGTGGAAAATCCAGTTTCACTCCTCAAACAGTCTAAACGCAGCCCGGAGCTGGGGGGTCTCAGGTGGGGGCTGGGTCTGACTGTCTCAATTAGGGTCGGGGGCTGAGGGGGGGTCCAGAAACCCCAACCATCCTGCGCCTCCTCCCCTCACCTTGACAAGCCCCATGGGCCCAAGGCACCCCACACACCCCCATCTCTATCTTCCACTGGCCCTGTGCCTGCCTCCCCCCATGGCCCCACACACCCCACTGAGCCTCCTGAAACTGCAGCCCCTGCTGACCCCCTCATGACCGGCCTGCCCCACTGAGCCCCCCATGACCACAAATCCCCCACCCCCAATTGCCCACACACATCCTGTGACCCCTCATTGACCCTCCCATGACCCACAGCCCTGTGCTGATTCTGCCCCCCCAGCCCCCATGCGCCCCAGTGACCCCCATAACACCGCATTCCCCGCTGGCTCCACACATCCCCCTGTTGTCCCCTCCCACCCTCGGGGTACATTGCAAAGGTCACCCCTAGAGCCTGGCCCCCCGGGCAGCATTTGCACAGCTCCCTGCCCTAATCCACCCCCCACCCCCTGGCCTGGGAGGGGGCAGCAGACCCACTGCCTCCCGGCGTAGACCCCCACCCTGCCCCAAGCACAGCAGACCCAACCGCCTTGGACACGCCCCCTCTGCGAGCCCCGAACTCCCAGCAAGGCACGGGCCCCTCACACAACAGCCTCCCTGGGTGTGTCATGCTAGCCAAGCGGCTGGGAGCCCCAGGACTCCTGGGTTCTCTCCCCAGCTCTGGGAGGGGAGTGGGGTCTAGTGTTTGGGGGGGGCTGGGAGCCAGGACTCCTGGGTTCCCTCCCCGGCTCTGGGAAAGGAGTGGGGTCTAGTGTTTGGGGGGGGGCTGGGAGCCAGGACTCCTGGGTTCTCTCCCCAGCTCTGGGAGGGGAGTGGGGTCTAGTGGTTAAAACAGTGGGGGCTGGGAGCCAGGACTCCTGGGTTCTCTTCTTGCACCTGAGTGGCAAAGGAGATGGTGGGGGGGGGCATAGTCCAGTGGCAGGTCCTGGGATCAAACCCGCAGCACAATTGGGGGCTGGGAAATAGCTAATAACCCCACACACACACACAGGGCACCACCCCACATCCTGCACAGCCCTCTGTGTCTCTCCCTATCCCCCCCCCCCCACTTTGGAGGTCTGCCCCCCAGCCCCAGCCGCTTCGA
>NW_020682701.1:0-3205 GCF_002925995.2 Terrapene triunguis
GCTTGTGCAACTAGCCATCATCCATGCAGTTACTGTGTTAGTAAGTAACGTAAAACTGAAAAATATTGAAAAAAAAAAAAAAAAAAAAAAGTGACGCATCAAAAAGCGGGGGTCAGCTTATAAACGAGTCTACGCCAAAATTTGATGATTTTTAAACTCTATGGCAGGGATCAGCAGCCTTTGGCACGTGGCTTGCCAGGGTAAGCACCCTGGCGGGCCGGGCCTGTTTGTTTACCTGCTGCAACCACAGGTTCAGCCGATCGCGGCTCCCACTGGCTGCGGTTCGCCGCTCCAGGCCAATGGGGGCTGCGGGAAGCGGCACGGGCCGAGGGATGTGCTGGCCGCCACTTCCCGCAGCTCCCATTGGCTGGGAACGGCAAACCGCGGCCACAGGGAGCTGAGGGGCTCCATGCCTGCAGACGCTCCAGGTAAACAAAACATTCCGACCCGCCAGCGGCTTACCTTGACAGGCTGGGAGCCAAAGTTTTCCAACCCCTGAAATATAGGGTCCGCTTATGAAAGGGTTATACAGTTTTTGCTATTTTTACTTATCCATCTTGGGGGGTCGGCTTATAAACTAACGGGCTAATGAATGAGTATATATGATAATTTAATGTGCTTCTCTGAAAATGTAAACTAAATGCCACTGAGTCTGTTTACAGTTGATGGGAGGGTATATAAAGTTAGATAAGAAGTAACAGACCTTACTTAGCTTGCATCTTACTCCACAGAAGATTACATAACCCTTCCAATCCCTCCTCCTGCCAGAAAAATTTAATTTGTAAATCAAATTGCTATTATTGATGTTTTGGGCCAGATTTCACCCCTCTTACTCTTCCAAGTAGTACCTTGCTCTTCAAGTAAACCCATTGCTTTCATTGGAGCTACTTCCAGTGTAAGGTACTGTCAGGGTGAAGCAAGGGTGGGAGAAACTGGCTTTTTGGGAATAAACATCACAAGCTTCTGAATTTAGTCTACTTGTTCTTTCCCAACAAATTTGGACTGTGATAAACACAAACACAGAACACTTTTTTGATGAAGCTGCTATTTTTAAATAGCCAGTCCTCAACCCAAAACTAGCTACTTGGAGAAACATGCATTTTCTTACCACTCTCTTTGAACGAAGTGCATCATATCCTGTACAGTGGATTGTTCACAAACCATGTAGAGCCCCCACAGTCCAGTATCAGTGTAACAGGTGTTGAAAGACTGGAAGCTATGACACAGGTTGCCATGGCAAGTGATCTGGGCAAGCTTGCTGGATAAATTCTGTTTACACAAGAAGATAAGTTTTACCATTTCGGTGTTTTGGTGTTTTTTTTAAATATTCTTTCCCACCACTAAGCTCACCCACTGCTATTTCAAGTGAGACAGATTGGCAGCTTCCTCCACAGTCAACAATACTGCTATGAGTATGCACCAGATGCTTTTGTATAGAACAGGCAGCTTCCTCTCCTGCACATAATCTTTCACTCTCCAAGTGGCAGCCTGAACCTTGTCAGTTTTAAATTGCAAAGGTTTGTTTTGTTTTTGTTTTTAAGTCCTAATAAAAATAGCTAGTAAGATTTCAAGAGAGGGAACAGGCACTAGGATACTCGTTGCATACAGCTTTGGAGCCTATTTAGTTTTTCCAACTTGTTTTCACTATAGGTTGCTAGGCTCCTCCACTTTGGTGACTCGGTGTGCCATTCCCCAAATGCACCTGTGCCCAAATTCTCATGTCACATGGCAACAGAATGAATTCAGAGACCATTGGGCTGGATTTTTTTTTTTTAAAACGCCGATAGAAATACCCAGGAAACTTGATTCCATCCCAGACAAGGTGGAATTTGTGTACTGATGCTGGCAAATTACTGAATTAAACACCTCTTACTGGTATAATCAACCCTCATCAAAGTGTCTTGAGGTTCACTCACCACACCTCCTCCAAAGGAACGATCCCAGTTGCCTATCAGAGTATTTGCTACCATAAGGGGAATTGTATCTGGGTGAGACCAGCCAACTGCTTCGACAGCCATTGCGATATGTGCCAAAGGCATCTTGTCATCTCTTATACGAATCTGAATCACAAAAATGTTAATTTCAAATGTAATGCAGCAAACATACCATAGTGTGTACATTTATTCAAATGAAGGAAACTAGGAACTTTCAAATAAAATCTAGTGCAAAGCGTAAAAAGCTTTACTCAATAATACCCTTAACTGTCTATGTAAACCTAATGCTGTGTGTAAGGAAGTTATAATAATAGTCATTTTGCAGATGATTAAGACAACATAGGATGGCAAAGTGATTTGTCAGAGTCGGGGCAGAGCTGGGAACAGAACACAGGAGTCCCAAGTTCCAGTCCTCTGCTGTAACCTTTAAAAACCCCTGCCCAGAAATATATCTAGTGAACAGGATGATTTTCAAGGATGGTGAGCATCAGCTGCTCCTATTAACTTCAATGGGAGCGATGGGTGCTTAGCAGCTTTGAAAGTCACGCTAGAAACTCAGATCACACCAGACAACTCGTTAATATTAGTCATTACTCAGTGTTGCTTGTTGAGCTGATTAACCTGAAAAGGCAAAGAGCAATCTCAGTGCTTACCTCACTACCTGTGAATTTGCAAGGGGGTAGGGCTGGCATTCCTCCTTCCTGAGTAGACGGTAAGTTACCAAAATGATAATTTGCTAAATCAAGCAATTCATCATGAGAGACTCCTGAACAAGAGAGTTTCATATAGAGCAATTTTAAAAAATGTATCATCTAAGAAGATAATTTTTCACAGACGTTAAAAAGCTTCAGCCAAGATGCCAGAGTTACAACAATCCATCATAACCTTTGGTTCTCTCCCAACTTGATTGTTGTACATTTCTGATTTCCCCCCCCCCCTTTCCAATTAATTAAATGCCATTGCTAAAATCATCATCTTCATCACCTTTCTTGCCTCCTCTATCTTATACAGCACCAAACACAAGCTCCTTGTTCTCAACTTCAAGGCCTTACATCATCTCACCCCACCTTTCTATTTTCTCTTATTCCCTCTCCCATCCTGAACACCATCTCCTTCCCATATTTGTAGCTTTGTGCTCTGTTACACTTGGAACAGCCTCTCAGTTGAAAGCCAAGCACCCTCCTTGCCTAAAGATAAATTTAAGGGTGTCCCTGGAAGATTACTGGGGGGGGGAAAAACACAACAGATGAGTTGCAGATACACAGAACTTT
>NW_020682702.1:0-2607 GCF_002925995.2 Terrapene triunguis
ATATGTATTCCACTCAAGGTGATTCAGAAGTAATATTCATTGAGAAAGAGGGTACAAGGAACTATGCTGTGCCACAGATTAGAGGACTGCTCCGCTGAAGGATATATTTGCTATAGAAGCTTGTATCAGGGCATAATGCCTAGTGTGACAGACCCAGACCAGTGGGGTACAGGATTCTGGTAGAGGGCAAATATACTGGTCACTGGATGAGTAGTTTTCTGTTCTCTGAGTGACCAGAGCAGGGGCTGCACTAGAGTAATCAGGAACCTGCTACAACCAGTTAAGGAAGGCAGGCAGGCTAATTAGGACACCTGGAGCCAATTAAGAAGAAGCTGCTAGAATCAATTAAGGCAGGCTACTCAGGGCACCTGGGTTTTAAAAGGAGCTCACTTCAGTTTGTGGTGTGAGTGTGAGGAGCTGAGAGTGAGAGGGTGTGCTGCTGGAGGACTGAGGAGCACAAGCGTTATCAGACACCAGGAGGAAGGTCCTGTGGTGAGAATAAGGAAGATGTTTGGAGGAGGCCATGGGGAAGTAGCCCAGGGAGTTGTAGCTGTCATGCAGCTGTTACAGGAGGCACTATAGACAGCTGCAGTCCACAGGGCCCTGGGCTGGAACCCGGAGTAGAGGGAGGGCATGGGTTCCCCCCAAACCTCCCAATTGACCTGGACTGTGGGTTCTTCCAGAGGGGAAGGTCGCTGGGCTGTTCGCCAACCCCCATGGTGAATCTCTGAGGCAAGAAAATCTGCCAATAAGCGCAGGACCTGCCAAGATAGAGGAGGAACTTTGTCACACTGGTGTTAGTGGTGGGATATTGGGGTGCAAAGCGCGGCGGAAGAAGGAGGGTGATTTAAAAAAAAAAAACACAACAACAAAAAAAGGGAGAGGGTTTATTTTTTTTCACCACAATGGATGATGTCGTGCGGGCACTGATACAAGCTATGGCGGCCCAGCAGGAGGCTACCCGTGTCCAGGCAGCCGCCCAACAGGAGGCAGAGCGGCTGCAGCAAGAGGCTAATCGCCTGCTGATGGACCAGGCTGCTCAAGACCGAGCTATGTTGCAGGAACTGGTAAACCAGGTAAAGTCCCTTACAGAGCTGAATCGTGGCCATGATGGGACGTGGCTCATACGAGCCAGCCATTGGCTGCAGAAAATGACACGGGAGGATGATGTAGAGGCATATCTTCTGGCCTTTGAGAGGACAGCCCTATGGGAGGCCTGGCCTCGAGATCAGTGGTCTGGAATCCTTGCCCCATTCCTGTGTGTGGAGGCCCAGAAGGCCTACCATGATCTGCCTGAAAAGGCTGCGGCAGACTACCCCCAGCTGAAAGCAGAGATCCTGGCCAGATCTGGGGTAACGACAGCAGTGCGGGCCCAGCAGTATCACGGTTGGAGGTACCAGGAAGACAAAACCCCACGGTCCCAATTGTATGACCTCATCCATCTCGCACGAAAGCGGTTGCAAACAGAGTCCCGGAGTCCGGAAGAGATACTAGCGGTTCTGGTCATCGACCGATACATGAGGGGACTACCACCAGACCTTCGTGCCTGGGTAAGCCAGAACGAACCCTCCACCTATGACGAGGTTGTCGCCCTGGTAGAGAGGCGAAGAACAGCGAGGGAGCTGACCCGACCAGTTAAGGAAGAGGCACCCCGGGTTAAACTAGCAGCACCAAGCCCTAAAGTTCGGGTGACTGGGCCACCAGGAGGGCCTCGGTGGAAAAAGAGAGAGGCTGAAGGCCCATCAGAGGCCACAAAGAGTTGGAGCACTGAGGGAGAAGAGGATCGTGATGTTAGACTGCCCAAACCCAGAGACCGGGGAACGCCTAGGGCTCCATACAGATGTTATGCCTGTGGGGAGAGGGGACACATAGCTGCACAGTGTCCCAATGCTGAGGAGCCTATGCAGTGTAACCTGGGGAACTGGGCAGATTCATGCTCCCTAATCCACCTTGTGGGGGTCTCACTAACCCAGTATACCAGACCAGTGAAACTAAATGGGGTAGGGACCACGGCACTGGTTGATTCGGGGAGTGCTATCACGCTTATCTCAGGGAAGCTCGTGAAGCGTAGTCAGCTGCTACCGGCTAAACGTACAGGGATAACATGTGTCCATGGGACAGTTAGTTACTACCCCACCATCCCAGTAAAAATCGAGATTCAAAGGAACACTACTGAGGTAGCAGCAGGTGTAGTCCCTAAACTCCCATACCCGGTGCTCATAGGGAGGGACTTCCCAGGGTTTGGAAACTTACTCCCAGTAGGGGGATTGGAGAAAGATGGGGACCCTAAAATTGTTGAGGCATCCACAGCAGACTGTCAATCCCCAATCTTCTCTGAAATATCCCCAGATTTGTTCTCCACTCCCAGACAGGGTAGAAAGACAAAAAGGGAAAGAAGGGCAGCTAAGGCCTTAGGAACCCGAATACTGACCCAAAGCCAGAGGGTCGCTCTTGTAGGTAGGCGGACCCGCGCAGCTGAAAAGGAGGCCACGCAGGAGGGAGAAGCACCTGAGTCTGACCCCCACCCTAATGCTTCTGAACCAGTAGAGGCAACAGAGACTGGGCCCCTAGATCTTGGGCAGATTAGCCCCGGGAGAGGAAATTTTG
>NW_020682703.1:0-1049 GCF_002925995.2 Terrapene triunguis
TGTCTGTTTTGTTATTCAGAAAAGAATGAATTGGAAGCATTGTTTGACTGGCTTTCTGGTATTAAATTTCCCAGAACAATATGTGCTATACAGGTGGATTCATTTGGATGCCTGACATTTGATCTCATTTAAGCAGGTTTTTGGATGGAAGAAGTTTAATGACTCTGACACTTTGAGGAACACGCCTCCCCTTTTTGTTGAGCTCACATCCTATTTGTTTTGTGGTTTCATCGCCTCTCATCTGGGTCTAATAGGAAGGGGGGTATGAACCAGAGGAATGTTAAGAGAATCAGTCACACAGACCTTTTTCAACTCTGCAAAAAGGTAAGTCACACTCTATGGCAACTGAAACGGTTTCCCCTCTTCCACCCAACCTATGTCATGGTTATGCAATATTGGCAAATCGCAAATAAACTTTCTGTCATGGAAAGATACGGCTCTGACATTATTCTGAACACATCCCCTCTTATGTAGAGATCACACCCTAGTTGTGTTCTGCTTTCATTGACTGATAAGAAAGCAAAAAAAAAAAAAAAATCCACAAATCAAGCCAACGTCTGGCAGAGTAAAAGGCCAGCTGCCAACACGTGTTTGGGAAAAGACATTTGTTAAGGTAAAACACTTAATGCAAATTAGTGTAACCAAAACTGGATTTTGGAGGAATTTCATGCCATAAAAAGATGATGGGTCAGATTCTCTATCTGGGGCCCATGGGAAGACTCAGCTTCTAGCCATAACTGGCCAGCTGAGAATTCCTGCTAGTGAAAGGAGTTTTCAGCTCGGGCAGCCAACTTCTGTGCCAACTGAACCCCAACTTTGAGATCTGGCTCCAAGGGTCCTCTAGCTCACGCCTTGTTCGGGCACAGAGCAGCCCCCAGAATCAGGGTGCTGTAACAGACTCTCTGACACCCCATCCAGGGCCGGCTTTAGGAAGCGTGGGGCCCAATTCGAACATTTTCAGCGGGGCCCCGGCAGGGATGACTTAAAAAAAAAAAACACGTAAAAAAAAGCCTTTCATTTCTTAGCAACCGGTTCCCTATAAAAAGTTC